>NW_022604779.1:0-67696 GCF_008692095.1 Etheostoma spectabile
AATGGAGCTGAATAAACGTCAGGATTCCTTTTAGAGTAGCCTGAACAGAGAAAGAATAATGCCTTTAACCAACCTGAAAAAGTGTCAATAATCTTTTAACAGCCTGAAAAAGTGTCAATATAGCCTTGGTTTAAGGCCTTAATATTCAAACCGTACATCAGAATGCTCTGAAATTACCTGAGAGACACACTGGATATGTGATGTCTCCCCACACTTGCAATGGAGCTGGAATAACGTCAGGATTCCTTTTTAAGTAGCCTAGAAAGAAGAATTGGCTTTAACCACCTGAAAAAGTGTCAATAAAGCTTTTAACAGCTGAAAAAGTGTCAATATAGCCTTGTTTTAAAGCCTTAATATTAAAAACCGTACATCAAAATGCTCTGAAATTACCGAGAGACACACTGGATATGTGATGTCTCCCCCACACTTGGAATGGAGCTGGATACGTCAGGATTCATTTTTAGAGTAGCCTGAACAAGAGAAAATATGCCTTTAACACCTGAAAAAGTGTCCATAAGCTTTTTTAACAGCCTGAAAAAGTGTCAATATAGCCTTGGTTTTAAGGCCTTAATATTAAAACCGTACATCAGAATGCTCTGAAATTACTGAGAGACACACTGGATATATGATGTCTCCCCCACACTTGGAATGGAGCTGGAATAACGTCAGGATTCCTTTTTAGATTAGCCTGAACCAGAGAAGAATTGCCTTTAACAACCTGAAAAAGTGTCAATAAGCTTTTAACAGCCTGAAAAGTGTCAATATAGCCTTGGTTTTAAGCCTTAATATTAAACCGTACATCAGAATGCTCTGAAATTACCTGAGAGACACACTGATATGTGATGTCTCCCCCACACTAAGGAATGGAGCTGGAACAACGTCAGAATTCCTTTTTAGAGTAGCCTGAACAAGAGAAGAATATGCCTTTAACAGCCTGAAAAAGTGTCAAAGCTTTTAACAGCCTGAAAAATTGTCAATATAGCCTTGGTTTTATTGCCTTAATATTAAACCGTACATCGAATGCTCTGAATTACCTGAGAGACACACTGGATAGTGATGTCTCCCCCACACTTGGAATGGAGCTGGAATAACGTCAGGATTCCTTTTTAGAGTAGCCTGAACAGAGAAAATATGCCTTTAACACCTGAAAAAGTGTCAATAAAGCTTTTAACAGCCTGAAAAAGTGTCATATAGCCTTGGTTTAAGGCCTTAATATTAAAACCGTACATCAGAATGCTCTGAAATTACGTGAGAGACACACTGGATATGTTGATGTCTCCCCCACACTTGAATGGAGCTGGAATAACGTCAGGATTCCTTTTTAGATTAGCCTGAACCAGAGAAGAATTTGCCTTTAACACCTGAAAAGTGTCAATAAGCTTTTAACAGCCTGAAAAAGTGTCATATAAGCCTTGGTTTTTAAGGCCTTAATATTAAAACCGTACATCAGAATGCTCTGAAATTACCTGAGAGACACACTGGATATGTGATGTCTCCCCCACACTTGGAATGGAGCTGGAACAACGTCAGGATTCCTTTTTAGAGTAGCCTGAACAAGAGAAGAATATGCCTTTAACAACCTGAAAAGTGTCAAAGCTTTTAACAGCCTGAAAAAATTGTCAATATAGCCTTGGTTTTAGGGCCTTAATATTAAAACCGTACATCGGCATGCTCTGAAATTACCTGAGAGACACACTGGATAGGTGATGTCTCCCCCACACTTGCAATGGAGCTGGAATAACGTCAGGATTCCTTTTTAGAGTAGCCTAAAAAGAGAAGAATATGCCTTTAACAGCCTGAAAAAGTGTCAATATAGCCTTGGTTTTAAGGCCTTAATATTAAAACCGTACATCAGAATGCTCTGAACTACATGAGAGACACACTGGATAGGTGATGTCTCCCCCACACTTGAATGGAGCTGGAATAACGTCAGAATTCCTTTTTAGAGTAGCCTGAACAAGAGAAAATATGCCTTTAACAACCTGAAAAAGTGTCAATAAAGCTTTTAACAGCCTGAAAATGTCAATATAGCCTTGGTTTTAAGGCCTTAATATTAAAACCGTACATCAGAATGCTCTGAAATACCTGAGAGACACACTGGATATGTGATGTCTCCCCCACACTTGGCAATGGAGCTGGAATAACGTCAGGATTCCTTTTTAGAGTAGCCTGAACAAGAGAAAATATGCCTTTAACAACCTGAAAAGTGTCAATAAAGCTTTTAACAGCCTGAAAAAGTGTCAATATAGCCTTGGTTTTAAGGCCTTAATATTAAAACCGTACATCAGAATGCTCTGAAATTACCTGAGAGACACACTGGATATGTGATGTCTCCCCCACACTTGGAATGGAGCTGGAATACGTCAGGATTCCTTTTTAGAGTAGCCTGAACAAGAAGAATATGCCTTTAACAACCTGAAAAAGTGTCAAAGCTTTTAACAGCCTGAAAAAGTGTCAATATAGCCTTGGTTTTAGGGCCTTAATATTAAACCGTACATCAGAATGCTCTGAAATTACCTGAGACACACTGGATATGTGATGTCTCCCCCACACTTGCAATGGAGCGGGAATAACGTCAGGATTCCTTTTTAGAAGTAGCCTAAAAAGAGAAGAATATGCCTTTAACAGCCTGAAAAGTGTCAATATAGCCTTGGTTTTAAGGCCTTAATATTAAAACCGTACATCAGAATGCTCTGAAACTACATGAGAGACACACTGGATAGGTGATGTCTCCCCCACACTTGGAATGGAGCTGGAATAACGTCAGGATTCCTTTTTAAAGTAGCCTGAACAAGAGAAGAATATGCCTTTAACAACCTGATAAAGTGTCAATATAGCCTTGGTTTTAAGGCCTTAATATTAAAACCGTACATCAGAATGCTCTGAAATTACCTGAGAGACACACTGGATAGGTGATGTCTCCCCCACATTTGCAATGGAGCTGGAATAACGTCAGGATTCCTTTTTAGAGTAGCCTGAACAAGAGAAGAATATGCCTTTAACAACCTGAAAAAGTGTCAATAAAGCTTTTAACAGCCTGAAAAAGTGTCAATATAGCCTTGGTTTTAAGGCCTTAATATTAAAACCGTACATCAGAATGCTCTGAAATTACCTGAGAGACACACTGGATATGTGATGTCTCCCCCACACTTGCAATGGAGCTGGAATAACGTCAGGATTCCTTTTTAGAGTAGCCTAAAAAAGAGAAGAATATGCTTTAACAACCTGAAAAAGTGTCAATAAGCTTTTAACAGCCTGAAAAAGTGTCAATATAGCCTTGTTTTAAAGCCTTAATATTAAAACCGTACATCAAAATGCTCTGAATTACCTGAGAGACACTGGATATGTGATGTCTCCCCCACACTTGGCATGGAGCTGGAATAACGTCAGGATTCATTTTTAGAGTAGCCTGAACAAGAGAAAAATATGCCTTTAACAACCTGAAAAAGTGTCAATAAAGCTTTTAACAGCCTGAAAAAGTGTCAATATAGCCTTGGTTTTAAGGCCTTAATATTAAAACCGTACATCAGAATGCTCTGAAATTACGTGAGAGACACACTGGATATGTGATGTCTCCCCCACACTTGGAATGGAGCTGGAATAACGTCAGGATTCCTTTTTAGATTAGCCTGAACCAGAGAAGAATTTGCCTTTAACAACCTGAAAAAGTGTCAATAAAGCTTTTAACAGCCTGAAAAAGTGTCAATATAGCCTTGGTTTTAAGGCCTTAATATTAAAACCGTACATCAGAATGCTCTGAAATTACCTGAGAGACACACTGGATATGTGATGTCTCCCCCACACATGGAATGGAGCTGGAACAACGTCAGAATTCCTTTTTAGAGTAGCCTGAACAAGAGAAGAATATGCCTTTAACAGCCTGAAAAAGTGTCAAAGCTTTTAACAGCCTGAAAAATTGTCAATATAGCCTTGGTTTTATTGCCTTAATATTAAAACCGTACATCGGCATGCTCTGAAATTACCTGAGAGACACACTGGATAGGTGATGTCTCCCCAACATTTGCAATGGAGCTGGAATAACGTCAGGATTCCTTTTTAGAGTAGCCTAAAAAAGAGAAGAATATGCCTTTAACAGCCTGAAAAAGTGTCAATATAGCCTTGGTTTTAAGGCCTTAAAATTAAAACCGTACATCAGAATGCTCTGAAATTACCTGAGAGACACAATGGATAGGTGATGTCTCCCCCACACTTGCAATGGAGCTGGAATAACGTCAGGATTCCTTTTTAGAGTAGTCTAAAAAAGAGAAGAAGATGCCTTTAACAGCCTGAAAAAGTGTCAATATAGCCTTGGTTTTTAGGCCTTAATATTAAAACCGTACATCAGAATGCTCTGAAATTACCTGAGAGACACACTGGATAGGTGATGTCTCCCCACATTTGCAATGGAGCTGGAATAACGTCAGGATTCCTTTTTAGAGTAGCCTAAAAGAGAAGAATATGCCTTTAACAGCCTGAAAAAGTGTCAATATAGCCTTGGTTTTAAGGCCTTAAAATTAAACCGTACATCAGAATGCTCTGAAATTACCTGAGAGACACACTGGATAGGTGATGTCTCCCCCACACTTGGAATGGAGCTGGAATAACGTCAGGATTCCTTTTTAGAGTAGCCTGAAAAGAGAAGAATATGCCTTTAACAACCTGAAAAAGTGTCAATAAAGCTTTTAACAGCCTGAAAAAGTGTCAATAGCCTTGGTTTTAAGGCCTTAATATTAAAACCGTACATCAGAATGCTCTGAAATTACCTGAGAGACACACTAGATATGTGATATCTCCCCGACACAATTCAATGGAGCTGAGAGTAGCCTAAAAAAAGAGAAGAATATGCTTTAACAGCCTGAAAAGTGTCAATATAGCCTTGGTTTTAAGGCCTTAATATTAAAACCGTACATCAGAATGCTCTGAAATTACCTGAGAGACACACTGGATAGGTGATGTCTCCCCCACATTTGAATGGAGCTGGAATAACGTCAGGATTCCTTTTTAGAGTAGCCTGAACAAGAGAAGAATATGCCTTTAACAACCTGAAAAAGTGTCAATAAAGCTTTTAACAGCCTGAAAAAGTGTCAATATAGCCTTGGTTTTAGGCCTTAATATTAAAACCGTACATCAGATGCTCTGAAATTACCTGAGAGACACACTGGATATGTGATGTCTCCCCCACACTTGCAATGGAGCTGGAATAACGTCAGGATTCCTTTTTAGAGTAGCCTAAAAAAGAGAAGAATATGCTTTAACACCTGAAAAAGTGTCAATAAAGCTTTTAACAGCCTGAAAAAGTGTCAATATAGCCTGGTTTTAAAGCCTTAATATTAAACCGTACATCAAATGCTCTTAAATTACCTGAGAGACACACTGGATATGTGATGTCTCCCCCACTTGGAATGGAGCTGGAATAACGTCAGGATTCATTTTTAGAGTAGCCTGAACAAGAGAAATATGCCTTTAACAACCTGAAAAAGTGTCAATAAAGCTTTTAACAGCCTGAAAAAGTGTCAATATAGCCTTGGTTTTAAGGCCTTAATATTAAACCGTACATCAGAATGCTCTGAAATTACGTGAGAGACACACTGGATATGTGATGTCTCCCCCACACTTGAATGGAGCTGGAATAACGTCAGGATTCCTTTTTAGATTAGCCTGAACCAGAGAAAATTTGCTTTACAACCTGAAAAAGTGTCAATAAAGCTTTTAACAGCCTGAAAAAGTGTCAATATAGCCTTGGTTTTAAGGCCTTAATATTAAAACCGTACATCAGAATGCTCTGAAATTACCTGAGAGACACACTGGATATGTGATGTCTCCCCCACACAAGGAATGGAGCTGGAACAACGTCAGAATTCCTTTTTAGAGTAGCCTGAACAAGAGAAGAATATGCCTTTAACAGCCTGAAAAAGTGTCAAAGCTTTTAACAGCCTGAAAAATTGTCAATATAGCCTTGGTTTTATTGCCTTAATATTAAAACCGTACATCGGCATGCTCTGAAATTACCTGAGAGACACACTGGATAGGTGATGTCTCCCCCACACTTGCAATGGAGCTGGAATAACGTCAGGATTCCTTTTTAGAGTAGCCTAAAAAAGAGAAGAATATGCCTTTAACAGCCTGAAAAAGTGTCAATATAGCCTTGGTTTTAAGGCCTTAATATTAAAACCGTACATCAGAATGCTCTGAAACTACATGAGAGACACACTGGATAGGTGATGTCTCCCCCACACTTGGAATGGAGCTGGAATAACGTCAGAATTCCTTTTTAGAGTAGCCTGAACAAGAGAAGAATATGCCTTTAACAACCTGAAAAAGTGTCAATAAAGCTTTTAACAGCCTGAAAAAGTGTCAATATAGCCTTGGTTTTAAGGCCTTAATTAAAACCGTACATCAGAATGCTCTGAATTACCTGAGAGACACCTGGATATGTGATGTCTCCCCCACACTTGCAATGGAGCTGGAATAACGTCAGGATTCCTTTTTAGAGTAGCCTGAACAAGAGAAAAATATGCCTTTAACAACCTGAAAAGTGTCAATAAGCTTTTAACAGCCTAAAAAGTGTCATATAGCCTTGGTTTTAAGGCCTTAATATTAAACCGTACATCAGAATGCTCTGAAATTACGTGAGAGACACACGGATATGTGATGTCTCCCCCACACTGGAATGGAGCTGGAATAACGTCAGGATTCCTTTTTAGATTAGCCTGAACCAGAGAAGAATATGCCTTTAACAACCTGAAAAGTGTCAAGCTTTTAACAGCCTGAAAAGTGTCAATATAGCCTTGGTTTTAGGCCTTAATATTAAACCGTACATCAGAATGCTCTGAAATTACCTGAGAGACACACTGGATATGTGATGTCTCCCCCCACACTTGCAATGGAGCTGGAATAACATCAGGATTCCTTTTTAGAGTAGCCTAAAAAGAGAAAATATGCCTTTAACAGCCTGAAAAAGTGTCAATATAGCCTTGGTTTTAAGGCCTTAATATTAAAACCGTACATCAGAATGCTCTGAAACTACATGAGAGACACACTGGATAGGTGATGTCTCCCCCACACTTGGAATGGAGCTGGAATAACGTCAGGATTCCTTTTAAAAGTAGCCTGAACAAGAGAAGAATATGCCTTTAACACCTGAAAAAGTGTCAATATAGCCTTGGTTTTAAGGCCTTAATATTAAAACCGTACATCAGAATGCTCTGAAATTACCTGAGAGACACACTGGATAGGTGATGTCTCCCCCACATTTGCAATGGAGCTGGAATAACGTCAGGATTCCTTTTTAGAGTAGCCTGAACAAGAGAAGAATATGCCTTTAACAACCTGAAAAAGTGTCAATAAAGCTTTTAACAGCCTGAAAAAGTGTCAATATAGCCTTGGTTTTAAGGCCTTAATATTAAAACCGTACATCAGAATGCTCTGAAATTACCTGAGAGACACACTGGATATGTGATGTCTCCCCCACACTTGCAATGGAGCTGGAATAACGTCAGGATTCCTTTTTAGAGTAGCCTAAAAAAGAGAAGAATATGGCTTTAACAACCTGAAAAAGTGTCAATAAAGCTTTTAACAGCCTGAAAAAGTGTCAATATAGCCTTGGTTTTAAAGCCTTAATATTAAAACCGTACATCAAAATGCTCTTAAATTACCTGAGAGACACACTGGATATGTGATGTCTCCCCCACACTTGGAATGGAGCTGGAATAACGTCAGGATTCATTTTTAGAGTAGCCTGAACAAGAGAAAAATATGCCTTTAACAACCTGAAAAAGTGTCAATAAAGCTTTTAACAGCCTGAAAAAGTGTCAATATAGCCTTGGTTTTAAGGCCTTAATATTAAAACCGTACATCAGAATGCTCTGAAATTACGTGAGAGACACACTGGATATGTGATGTCTCCCCCACACTTGGAATGGAGCTGGAATAACGTCAGGATTCCTTTTTAGATTAGCCTGAACCAGAGAAGAATTTGCCTTTAACAACCTGAAAAAGTGTCAATAAAGCTTTTAACAGCCTGAAAAAGTGTCAATATAGCCTTGGTTTTAAGGCCTTAATATTAAAACCGTACATCAGAATGCTCTGAAATTACCTGAGAGACACACTGGATTGTGATGTCTCCCCCACACTTGGAATGGAGCTGGAACACGTCAGAATTCCTTTTTAGAGTAGCCTGAACAAGAGAAGAATATGCCTTTAACAGCCTGAAAAAATGTCAAAGCTTTTAACAGCCTGAAAATTGTCAATATAGCCTTGGTTTTATTGCCTTAATATTAAACCGTACATCGAATGCTCTGAAATTACCTGAGAGACACACTGGATAGGTGATGTCTCCCCCACACTTGGAATGGAGCTGGAATAACGTCAGGATTCATTTTTAGAGTAGCCTAAAAAAGAGAAGAATATGCCTTTAACAGCCTGAAAAAGTGTCAATATAGCCTTGGTTTTAAGGCCTTAATATTAAAACCGTACATCAGAATGCTCTGAAACTACCTGAGAGACACACTGGATAGTGATGTCTCCCCCACACTGGAATGGAGCTGGAATAACGTCAGGATTCCTTTTTAAAGTAGCCTGAACAAGAGAAGAATATGCCTTTAACAACCTGATAAAGTGTCAAAGCTTTTAACAGCCTGAAAAATTGTCAATATAGCCTTGGTTTTAGGGCCTTAATATTAAACCGTACATCAGAATGCTCTGAAATTACCTGAGAGACACACTGGATAGGTTGTCTCTCCCCACACTTGCAATGGAGCTGGATAACGTCAGATTCCTTTTTAGAGTAGCCTGAAAAAGAAAAGAATATGCCTTTAACAGCCCTGAAAAAGTGTCAATATAGCCTTGGTTTTTAGGCCTTAATATTAAAACCGTACATCAGAATGCTCTGAAATTACCTGAGAGACACACTGGATAGGTGATGTCTCCCAACATTTGCAATGGAGCTGGATAACGTCAGGATTCCTTTTTAGAGTAGCCTAAAAAAGAGAAGAATATGCCTTTAACAGCCTGAAAAAGTGTCAATATAGCCTTGGTTTTAAGGCCTTAATATTAAAACCGTACATCAGAATGCTCTGAAATTACCTGAGAGACACACTGGATAGGTGATGTCTCCCCCACACTTTGCAATGGAGCTGGAATACGTCAGGATTCCTTTTTAGAGTAGCCTGAACAAGAGAAATATGCCTTTAACAACCTGAAAAAGTGTCAATAAAGCTTTTAACAGCCTGAAAAAGTGTCAATATAGCCTTGGTTTTAAGGCCTTAATATTAAACCGTACATCAGAATGCTCTGAAATTACCTGAGAGACACACTGGATATGTGATGTCTCCCCCACACTTGCAATGGAGCTGGAATAACGTCAGGATTCCTTTTTAGAGTAGCCTAAAAAAGAGAAGAATATGGCTTTAACAACCTGAAAAAGTGTCAATAAAGCTTTTAACAGCCTGAAAAAGTGTCAATATAGCCTTGGTTTTAAAGCCTTAATATTAAAACCGTACATCAAAATGCTCTTAAATTACCTGAGAGACACACTGGATATGTGATGTCTCCCCCACACTTGGAATGGAGCTGGAATAACGTCAGGATTCTTTTAGAGTAGCCTGAACAAGAGAAATATACCTTTAACAACCTGAAAAAGCGTCAATAAGCTTTTAACGCCTGAAAAGTGTCAATATAGCCTTGGTTTTAAGGCCTTAATATTAAACCGTACATCAGAATGCTCTGAAACTACTGAGAGACACACTGGATAGGTGATGTCTCCCCCACACTTGAATGGAGCTGGAATAACGGCAGGATTCCTTTTTAGAGTAGCCTGACAAAGAGAGAATATGCCTTTAACAACCTGAAAAAGTGTCAATAAAGCTTTTAACAGCCTGAAAAAGTGTCAATATAGCCTTGTTTTAGGGCCTTAATATAAAACCGTACATCAGAATGCTCTGAAATTACCTGAGAGACACACTGGATATGTGATGTCTCCCCCACACTTGCAATGGAGCTGGAATAACGTCAGGATTCCTTTTTAGAGTAGCCTAAAAAGAGAAGATAGGGCAAGGTCAAGGTCAAAGTTTATTTATATAGCAACTTACAAACAGTCAATATACCGCCCCAAAGGCTGTACAATTATAAATAACAACATAAGAGAATGCCATAACAAATATCCAGATAACATTGAATATGCCAAAACAACAAAAATACAACAGTAAAAACGTTGCTCGAATCATAAACCACAAAATGTCCAGCTCAGCTGTGTTAAAAGCCATTGCAAAGAGAATGATTTTTAAAAGTGATTTAAAACTCTCAATAGAGGAGCTGCTCTAATGTTCAGGGGGAGAGAGTCCAGAGCTTCGGACCTGCCACCGGAAACTCTGTCCCCTTTGGTCCTTCAGTCTTGTTCTGGGACAGTCTAAAAGCACCTGGTCCAGCGACCTAAGGCCTCTGACTGGAGTGTGCAAAACCAGCTATCGATAAATGATGGTGCCAGCCCATTCAGATTTAAAAACAAACATTAAGATCTTAAATGAATTCTAAAACGACAGCAGCAGTGGAGAGACGACAGTACAGGGGTGATGTGGTCATAGCGCCTTTTTCCTGTCAGCAGGCGTGCAGCCGCTTCTGGACTAACTGTAATCGGTGAACTGAAGACTGCTCAAGGCCTAGTACAGTGAAGTACAGTAGTCCAGGCGATTTGTAATCAAGGCATGCACAACTGTTTCCAGTTACTATGGGGCAGGTAAGGTTGACCTTCCCCAGAAGTCTGAGCTGAAAAAGCTTGTTTTTACCACTGAACTGATTTGTTTATCGAGTTTAAAGAACTGTCAATAAAAACACCAAGAGTTTTTACAAGTGGGCAGCAATTTGAGAACATAGGACCAAGAGCATTGTTAAAACCAGAGACATCGGGCTTCCCAAAAATTACAACTTCAGTTTTTTTATCATTTAGTTCCAAAAATTCAATGACATCCAGTCTTTTATACATCGTGTGGCATTATCAGAGCTTCAACTGAGTTTGTTTTAGAATTCAAAGGTAGGTAAATCTGGAACATCATCTGCAAAGCAGTGAAAGGATATGTTTGTATTTTAGGAAGATTGATCCGAGGGCAGCATATACAGCGAGAAACAGACTGGGCCTAAATTGAGCCTGAGCACCCCGCTGTCAATCGGGGCTTTATTTGGTAAAAATGCCCAAGGTTTTACAGAAAAAGACCTGTCTTTCAGATATGACTGAACCACTTCAAGAGCTGTGCCCTTTATGCCAGCCACACAGGACTCGAGTCTTGACAATAAAATCCTTGTGTCAAAACCGTATCGAACGCTGCAGTCAAATCTAAAGCCTAGAACAGCAGAGCTCCAGAATCAGAAATTAAAAAACGATCATTAAAAACTTTTAAAAGACAGTTTTCTGTACTGTGACAAGATCTAAAACCAGACTGAATTTTTCAAAGAATATGCTTTAACAACCTGAAAAAGTGTCAATAAAGCTTTTAACAGCCTGAAAAAGTGTCAATATAGCCTTGGTTTTAAAGCCTTAATATAAAACCGTACATCAGAATGCTCTGAAATTACGTGAGAGACACACTGGATATGTGATGTCTCCCCCACACTTGGAATGGAGCTGGAATAACGTCAGGATTCCTTTTTAGATTAGCCTGAACCAGAGAAGAATATGCCTTTAACAACCTGAAAAGTGTCAAAGCTTTTAACAGCCTGAAAAAGTGTCAATATAGCCTTGGTTTTAGGCCTTAATATTAAAACCGTACATCAAATGCTCTGAAATTACGTGAGAGACACACTGGATATGTGATGTCTCCCCCCACACTTGGAATGGAGCTGGAATAACGTCAGGATTCCTTTTTAGATTAGCCTGAACCAGAGAAGATATGCCTTTAACAACCTGAAAAAGTGTCAAAGCTTTTAACAGCCTGAAAAAGTGTCAATATAGCCTTGGTTTTAGGGCCTTAATATTAAAACCGTACATCAGAATGCTCTGAAATTACCGGAGAGACACACTGGATATGTGATGTCTCCCCCACACTTGCAATGGAGCTGGAATAACATCAGGATTCCTTTTAGAGTAGCTAAAAAAGAGAAGAATATGCCTTTAACAGCCTGAAAAAGTGTCAATATAGCCTTTGTTTTAAGGCCTTAATATTAAAACCGTACATCAGAATGCTCTGAAACTACATGAGAGACACACTGGATAGGTGATGTCTCCCCCACACTTGGAATGGAGCTGGAATAACGTCAGGATTCCTTTTAGAGTAGCCTGAACAAGAAAAGATATGCCTTTAACAACCTGAAAAAGTGTCAAAGCTTTTAACAGCCTGAAAAATGTCAATATAGCCTTGGTTTTAGGAGCTTAATATTAAAACCGTACATCAGAATGCTCTGAAATTACCTGAGAGACACACTGGATAGGTGATGTCTCCCCCACACTTGCAATGGAGCTGGATAACGTCAGGATTCCTTTTTAGAGTAGCCTAAAAAGAGAAGAATATGTCTTTAACAGACTGAAAAAGTGTCAATATAGCCTTGGTTTTAAGGCCTTAATATTAAAACCGTACATCAGAATGCTCTGAACTACCTGAGAGACACACTGGATAGGTGATGTCTCCCCCACACTTGGAATGGAGCTGGAATAACGTCAGGATTCCTTTTTAGAGTACCTGAAAAAGAGAGAAAATGCCTTAACACCTACACTAAAAAGTGTCAATAAAGCTTTTAACAGCCTGAAAGTGTCAATATAGCCTTGGTTTTAGGGCCTTAATATTAAACCGTACATCAGAATGCTCTGAAATTACTGAGAGACACACTGGATATGTGATGTCTCCCCCACACTTGCAATGGAGCGGAATAACGTCAGGATTCCTTTTTAGAGTAGCCTAAAAGAGAAGAATATGCCTTTAACAACCTGAAAAAGTGTCAATAAGCTTTTAAAGCCTGAAAAAGTGTCATATAGCCTTGGTTTTAAGCCTTAATATTAAAACCGTACATCAGAATGCTCTGAAATTACGTGAGAGACACACTGGATATGTGATGTCTCCCCCACACTTGGATTGAGCTGGAATAACGTCAGGATTCCTTTTTAGATTAGCCTGAAAAAGAGAAGAATATGCCTTTAACACCCTGAAAAAGTGTCAAAGCTTTTAACAGCCTGAAAAAGTGTCATATAGCCTTGGTTTTAGGCCTTAATATTAAAACCGTACATCAGAATGCTCTGAAATTACCTGAAGACACACTGGACATGTGATGTCTCCCCCACACTTGCAATGGAGCTGGAATAACGTCAGGATTCCTTTTTAGAGTAGCCTAAAAAGAGAAATATATGCCTTTACAAAGCCTGAAAAAGTGTCAATATAGCCTTGGTTTTAAGGCCTTAATATTAAAACCGTACATCAGAATGCTCTTAAATTACCTGAGAGACACACTGGATATGTGATGTCTCCCCGACACCTGCAATGGAGCTGGAATAACATCATGATTAATTTTTAGAGTAGCCTAAAAAAGAGAAGAATATGCCTTTAACAGCCTGAAAAAGTGTCAATATAGCCTTGGTTTTAAGGCCTTAATATTAAAACCATACATCAGAATGCTCTGAAACTACATGAGAGACACACTGGATAGGTGATGTCTCCCCACACTTGGAATGGAGCTGGGATAACGTCAGGATTCCTTTTTAGAGTAGCCTGAACAAGAGAAGAATATGCCTTTAACAGCCTGAAAAAGTGTCAATATAGCCTTGGTTTTAAGGCCTTAAAATTAAAACCGTACATTAGAATGCTCTGAAATTACCTGAGAGACACACTGGATAGGTGATGTCTCCCCCACACTTGGAATGGAGCTGGAATAACGTCAGGATTCCTTTTTAGAGTAGCCTGAACAAGAAAGAATATGCCTTTAACAACCTGAAAAAGTGTCAAAGCTTTTAACAGCCTGAAAAAGTGTCAATATAGCCTTGGTTTTTAGGAGCTTAATATTAAAACCGTACATCAGAATGCTCTGAAATTACCTGAGAGACACACTGGATATGTGATGTCTCCCCCACACTGCAATGGAGCTGGAATAACGTCAGGATTCCTTTTTAGAGTAGCCTAAAAAGAGAAGAATATGCCTTTAACAGCCTGAAAAAGTGTCAATATAGCCTTGGTTTTAAGGCCTTAATATTAAAACCGTACATCAGAATGCTCTGAAACTACATGAGAGACACACTGGATAGGTGATGTCTCCCCACACTTGGAATGGAGCTGGAATAACGTCAGGATTCCTTTTTAGAGTAGCCTGAACAAGAGAAGAATATGCCTTTAAACAACCTGAAAAAGTGTCAATAAAGCTTTTAACAGCCTGAAAAAGTGTCAATATAGCCTTGGTTTTAGGCCTTAATATTAAAACCGTACATCAGAATGCTCTGAAATTACCTGAGAGACACACTGGATATGTGATGTCTCCCCCACACTTGCAATGGAGCTGGAATAACGTCAGGATTCCTTTTTAGAGTAGCCTAAAAAGAGAAGAATATGCTTTAACAACCTGAAAAAGTGTCAATAAGCTTTTAACAGCCTGAAAAGTGTCAATATAGCCTTGGTTTTAAGGCCTTAATATTAAAACCGTACATCAGAATGCTCTGAAATTACCTGAGAGACACACTGGATAGTGATGTCTCCCCCACACTTGGAATGGAGCTGGAATAACGTCAGGATTCCTTTTTAGAGTAGCCTGAACCAGAGAAGAAATGCCTTTAACAACCTGAAAAAGTGTCAAGCTTTTAACAGCCTGAAAAAGTGTCAATAGCCTTGGTTTTAGGGCCTTAATATTAAAACCGTACATCAGAATGCTCTGAAATTACCTGAGAGACACACTGATATGTGATGTCTCCCCCACACTTGCAATGGAGCTGGAATAACGTCAGGATTCCTTCTTAGAGTAGCCTCAAAAGAAAGAATATGCCTTTAACAGCCTGAAAAGTGTCAATATAGCCTTGGTTTTAAGGCCTTATATTAAAACCGTACATCAGAATGCTCTGAAATTACCTGAGAGACACACTGGATATGTGATGTCTCCCCCACACTTGGAATGGAGCTGGAATAACGTCATGGATTCCTTTTTAGAGTAGCCTGAAAAAGAGAAGAATATGCCTTTAACAGCCTGAAAAAGTGTCAATATTAGCCTTGGTTTTAAGGCCTTAATATTAAAACCTACATCAGAATGCTCTGAAATTACCTGAGAGACACACTGGATAGTGATGTCTCCCCCACTTGGAATGGAGCTGGAACGTCAGGATTCCTTTTTAGAGTAGCCTAACAAGAGAAGAATATGCCTTTAACAGCCTGAAAAAGTGTCAATATAGCCTTGGTTTTAAGGCCTTAATATTAAAACCGTACATCAGAATGCTCTGAAATTACTGAGAGACACACTGGATAGGTGATGTCTCCCACACTTGAATGGAGCTGGAATAAGGTCAGGATTCCTTTTTAGAGTAGCCTGAATAAGAAGAATATGCCTTTAACAACCTGAAAAAGTGTCAATAAAGCTTTTAACAGCCTGAAAAGTGTCAATATAGCCTTGGTTTTAAGGCCTTAATATTAAAACCGTACATCAGAATGCTCTGAAATTACCTGAGAGACACACTGGATATGTGATGTCTCCCCCACACTTGCAATGGAGCTGGAATAGTATTCCAAAAAGGAGAAGAATATGCCTTTAACAGCCTGAAAAGTGTCAATATAGCCTTGGTTTTAAGGCCTTAATATTAAAACCGTACATCAGAATGCTCTGAAATTACCTGAGAGACACACTGGATATGTGATGTCTCCCCCACACTTGCAATGGAGCTGGAATAACGTCAGGATTCCTTTTTAGAGTAGCCTGAAAGAGAAAATATGCCTTTAACAACCTGAAAAAGTGTCATAAGCTTTAACAGCCTGAAAAGTGTCAATATAGCCTTGGTTTTAAGGCCTTAATATTAAAACCGTACATCAGAATGCTCTGAAATTACGTGAGAGACACACTGGATATGTTATGTCTCCCCCACACTTGGAATGGAGCTGGAATAACGTCAGGATTCCTTTTTAGAGTAGCCTGAACCAGAGAAGAATATGCCTTTAACAACCTGAAAAGTGTCAAAGCTTTAACAGCCTGAAAAATTGTCAATATAGCCTTGGTTTTAGGGCCTTAATAAAACCGTACATCAGAATGCTCTGAATTACCTGAGAGACACACTGGATGGTGATGTCTCCCCCACACTTGCAATGGAGCTGGAATAACGTCAGGATTCCTTTTTAGAGTAGCCTAAAAAAGAGAAGAATATGCCTTTAACAGCCTGAAAAAGTGTCAATATAGCCTTGGTTTTAAGGCCTTAATATAAAACCGTACATCAGAATGCTCTGAAATTACATGAGAGACACACTGGATATGTGATGTCTCCCCCACACTTGGAATGGAGCTTGAATAACGTCAGGATTCCTTTTTAGAGTAGCCTAACAAGAGAAAAATATGCCTTTAACAACCTGAAAAGTGTCAATAAAGCTTTTAACAGCCTGAAAAAGTGTCATATAGCCTTGGTTTTAAGGCCTTAATATTAAAACCGTACATCAGAATGCTCTGAAATTACATGAGAGACACACTGGATATGTGATGTCTCCCCCACACTTGGAATGGAGCTGGAATAACGTCAGGATTCCTTTTTAGAGTAGCCTGAACCAGAAGAAGATATGCCTTTAACAACCTGAAAAGTGTCAAAGCTTTTAACAGCCTGAAAAATTGTCAATATAGCCTTGGTTTTAAGGCCTTAATATTAAAACCGTACATCAGAATGCTCTGAAATTACCTGAGAGACACACTGGATAGGTGATGTCTCCCCCACACTTGCAATGGAGCTGGAATAACGTCAGGATTCCTTTTTAGAGTAGCCTAAAAAAGAGAAGAATATGTCTTTAAAGAGCCTGAAAAGTGTCAATATAGCCTTGGTTTTAAGGCCTTAATATTAAAACCGTACATCAGAATGCTCTGAACTACATGAGAGACACACTGGATAGGTGATGTCTCCCCCACACTTGGAATGGAGCTGGAATAACGTCAGGATTCCTTTTTAGAGTAGCCTGAAAAAGAGAAGAATTGCCTTTAACAACCTGAAAAAGTGTCAAAGCTTTTAACAGCCTGAAAAGTGTCAATATAGCCTTGGTTTTAGGCCTTAATATTAAAACCGTACATCAGAATGCTCTGAAATTACCTGAGAGACACACTGGATAGTGATGTCTCCCCCACACTTGCAATGGAGCTGGAATAACGTCAGGATTCCTTTTTAGAGTAGCCTTAAAAAGAGAAGAATATGCCTTTAACAGCCTGAAAAAGTGTCATATAGCCTTGGTTTTAAGGCCTTAATATTAAAACCGTACATCAGAATGCTCTGAAACTACATGAGAGACACACTGGATAGGTGATGTCTCCCCCACACTTGGAATGGAGCTGGAATAACGTCAGGATTCCTTTTTAGAGTAGCCTGAACAAGAGAAGAATATGCCTTTAACAACCTGAAAAAGTGTCAAAAGCTTTTAACAGCCTGAAAAAGTGTCAATATAGCCTTGGTTTTAGGCCTTAATATTAAAACCGTACATCAAATGCTCTGAAATTACCTGAGAGACACACTGGATATGTGATGTCTCCCCCACACTTGGAATGGAGCTGGAATAACGTCAGGATTCCTTTTTAGAGTAGCCTAAAAAGAGAAGAATATGCCTTTAACAGCCTGAAAAAGTGTCATATAGCCTGGTTTTAAGGCCTTAATATTAAAACCGTACATCAGAATGCTCTGAAATACCTGAGAGACACACTGGATAGGTGATGTCTCCCCACACTTGCAATGGAGCTGGAATAACGTCAGGATTCCTTTTAGAGTAGCCTAAAAAAGAGAAGAATATGCCTTTAACAGCCTGAAAAAGTGTCAATATAGCCTTGGTTTTAAGGCCTTAATATTAAAACCGTACATCAGAATGCTCTGAAATTATGAGAGACACACTGGATAGGTGATGTCTCCCCCCACTTTGCAATGGAGCTGGAATAACGTCAGGATTCCTTTTTAGAGTAGCCTGAAAAAGAGAAATGCCTTTAACAACCTGAAAAAGTGTCAATAAAGCTTTTAACAGCCTGAAAAAGTGTCAATATAGCCTTGGTTTTAAGGCCTTAATATTAAAACCGTACATCAGAATGCTCTGAAATTACCTGAGAGACACAAGGATAGGTGATGTCTCCCACACATTGAATGGAGCTGGAATAACGTCAGGATTCCTTTTTGAGTAGCCTGAACAAGAGAAGAATATGCCTTTAACAACCTGAAAAGTGTCAATAAAGCTTTAACAGCCTGAAAAAGTGTCAATATAGCCTTGGTTTTAAGGCCTTAATATTAAAACCGTACATCAGAATGCTCTGAAATTACCTGAGAGACACACTGGATAGGTGATGTCTCCCCCACACTTGGAATGGAGCTGGAATAACGTCAGGATTCCTTTTTAGAGTAGCCTGAAAAAGAGAAGAATATGCCTTTAACAACCTGAAAAAGTGTCAATAAAGCTTTTAACAGCCTGAAAAAGTGTCAATATAGCCTTGGTTTTAGGGCCTTAATATTAAAACCGTACATCAGAATGCTCTGAAATTACCTGAGAGACACACTGGATATGTGATGTCTCCCCCACACTTGCAATGGAGCTGGAATAACGTCAGGATTCCTTTTAGAGTAGCCTAAACAAGAGAAGAATATGCCTTTAACAGCCTGAAAAAGTGTCAATATAGCCTTGGTTTTAAGGCCTTAATATTAAAACCGTACATCAGAATGCTCTGAAATTACTGAGAGACACACTGGATAGGTGATGTCTCCCCCACACTTGGAATGGAGCTGGAATAACGTCAGGATTCCTTTTTAGTGTAGCCTGAACAGAAAAGAATATGCCTTTAACAACTGAAAAAGTGTCAAAGCTTTAACAGCCTGAAAAAGTGTCAATATAGCCTTGGTTTTAAGGCCTTAATATTAAAAACGTACATCAGAATGCTCTGAAATTACCTGAGAGACACACTGGATAGGTGATGTCTCCCCCACACTTGGAATGGAGCTGGAATAACGTCAGGATTCCTTTTAGAGTAGCCTGAAAAAGAGAAGAATATGCCTTTAACAGCCTGAAAAAGTGTCAATATAGCCTTGGTTTTAAGGCCTTAATATTAAAACCGTACATCAGAATGCTCTGAAATTACCTGAGAGACACACTGGATAGGTGATGTCTCCCCCACACTTGCAATGGAGCTGGAATAACGTCAGGATTCCTTTTTAGAGTAGCCTAAAAAAGAGAAGAATATGCCTTTAACAGCCTGAAAAAGTGTCAATATAGCCTTGGTTTTAAGGCCTTAATATTAAAACCGTACATCAGAATGCTCTGAAATTACCTGAGAGACACACTGGATAGTGATGTCTCCCCCACACTTGGAATGGAGCTGGAATAACGTCAGGATTCCTTTTTAGAGTAGCCTGAACAGAGAAGAATATGCCTTTAACAACCTGAAAAAGTGTCAATAAGCTTTTAACAGCCTGAAAAAGTGTCAATATAGCCTTGTTTTTAGGCCTTAATATTAAAACCGTACATCAGAATGCTCTGAAATACCTGAGAGACACACTGGATATGTGATGTCTCCCACACTTGGAATGGAGTGAGGAGTAGCCTGAAAAAGAGAAGAATATGCCTTTAACAGCTGAAAAAGTGTCAATATAGCCTTGGTTTTAAGGCCTTAATATAAAACCGTACATCAGAATGCTCTGAAATTACCTGAGAGACACACTGGATAGGTGATGTCTCCCCCACACTTGGAATGGAGCTGGAATAACGTCAGGATTCCTTTTTAGAGTAGCCTGAAAAGAGAAGAATATGCCTTTAACAACCTGAAAAAGTGTCATAAAAATTTTAACAGCCTGAAAAAGTGTCAATATAGCCTTGGTTTAAGGCCTTAATATTAAAACCGTACATCAGAATGCTCTGAAATACCTGAGAGACACACTGGATATGTGGTCTCCCCCACACTTGGAATGGAGCTGGAGTAACTAAATTAAACAAGGGAAAAAGAGAAGAATATGCCTTTAACAGCCTGAAAAAGTGTCAATATAGCCTTGGTTTTAAGGCCTTAATATTAAAACCGTACATCAGAATGCTCTGAAATTACCTGAGAGACCACTGGATATGTGATGTCTCCCCCACACTTGGAATGGAGCTGGAATAACGTCAGGATTCCTTTTTAGAGTAGCCTAAAAAAGAGAAGAATATGCCTTTAACAGCCTGAAAAAGTGTCAATATAGCCTTGGTTTTAAGGCCTTAATATTAAAACCGTACATCAGAATGCTCTGAAATTACATGAGAGACACACTGGATAGGTGATGTCTCCCCCACACTTGGAATGGAGCTGGAATAACGTCAGGATTCCTTTTAGAGTAGCCTGAAACAGAAAGAATATGCCTTTAACAACCTGAAAAAGTGTCAAAAGCTTTTAACAGCCTGAAAAAGTGTCAAATAGCCTTGGTTTTAAGGCCTAATATTAAAACCGTACATCAGAATGCTCTGAAATTACCTGAGAGACACACTGGATAGGTGATGTCTCCCCCACACTTGGAATGGAGCTGGAATAACGTCAGGATTCCTTTTTAGAGTAGCCTGAAAAAGAGAAGAATATGCCTTTAACAGCCTGAAAAAGTGTCAATATAGCCTTGGTTTTAAGGCCTTAATATTAAAACCGTACATCAGAATGCTCTGAAAATACCTGAGAGACACACTGGATAGGTGATGTCTCCCCACACTTGGAATGGAGCTGGAATAACGTCAGGATTCCTTTTAGAGTAGCCTAAAAAAAGAGAAGAATATGCCTTAACAGCCTGAAAAAGTGTCAATATAGCCTTGGTTTAAGGCCTTAATATTAAAACCGTACATCAGAATGCTCTGAAATTACCTGAGAGACAACTGGATAGGTGATGTCTCCCCCACACTTGGAATGGAGCTGAATAACGTCAGGATTCCTTTTAGAGTAGCCTGAACAAGAGAAGAATATGCCTTTAACAACCTGAAAAAGTGTCAATAAATGCTTTTAACAGCCTGAAAAAGTGTCAATATAGCCTTGGTTTAAGGCCTTAATATTAAAACCGTACATCAGAATGCTCTGAAATTACCTGAGAGACACACTGGATAGGTGATGTCTCCCCACACTTGGAATGGAGCTGGAGTAGGATTCCTAAAAAAGAGAAGAATATGCTTTAACAGCCTGAAAAAGTGTCAATATAGCCTTGGTTTTAAGGCCTTAATATTAAAACCGTACATCAGAATGCTCTGAAATTACCTGAGAGACACACTGGATAGGTGATGTCTCCCCCACACTTGCAATGGAGCTGAGTCAGGAGTAGCCTAAAAAAGAGAAGAATATGCCTTTAACAGCCTGAAAAAGTGTCAATATAGCCTTGGTTTTAAGGCCTTAATATTAAAACCGTACATCAGAATGCTCTGAAATTACCTGAGAGACACACTGGATAGGTGATGTCTCCCACACTTGGAATGGAGCTGGAATAACGTCAGGATTCCTTTTAGAGTAGCCTGAATAAGAGAAGAATATGCCTTTAACAACCTGAAAAATGTCAATAAAATTTTAACAGCCTAAAAAGTGTCAATATAGCCTTGGTTTTAAGGCCTTAATATTAAAACCGTACATCAGAATGCTCTGAAATTACCTGAGAGACACACTGGATATGTGATGTCTCCCCACACTTGCAATGGAGCTGAGAGTAGCCTAAAAAAGAGAAAAAAGAATATGCCTTTAACAGCCTGAAAAAGTGTCAATATAGCCTTGGTTTTAAGGCCTTAATATTAAAACCGTACATCAGAATGCTCTGAAATTACCTGAGAGACACACTGGATAGGTGATGTCTCCCCCACACTTGAATGGAGCTGGAATAACGTCAGGATTCCTTTTTAGAGTAGCCTGAACAAGAGAAGAATATGCCTTTAACAACCTGAAAAAGTGTCAATAAAGCTTTTAACAGCCTGAAAAAGTGTCAATATAGCCTTGGTTTTAAGGCCTTAATATTAAAACCGTACATCAGAATGCTCTGAAATTACCTGAGAGACACACTGGATAGGTGATGTCTCCCCCACACTTGCAATGGAGCTGGAATAACGTCAGGATTCCTTTTTAGAGTAGCCTAAAAAAGAGAAGAATATGCCTTTAACAGCCTGAAAAAGTGTCAATATAGCCTTGGTTTTAAGGCCTTAATATTAAAACCGTACATCAGAATGCTCTGAAACTACATGAGAGACACACTGAATAGGTGATGTCTCCCCCACACTTGGAATGGAGCTGGAATAACGTCAGGATTCCATTTTAGAGTAGCCTGAAAAAGAGAAGAATATGCCTTTAACAGCCTGAAAAAGTGTCAATATAGCCTTGGTTTTAAGGCCTTAATATTAAAACCGTACATCAGAATGCTCTGAAATTACCTGAGAGACACACTGGATATGTGATGTCTCCCCCACACTTGCAATGGAGCTGGAATAACGTCAGGATTCCTTTTTATAGTAGCCTGAAAAAAAGAGAAGAATATGCCTTTAACAGCCTGAAAAAGTGTCAATATAGCCTTGGTTTTAAGGCCTTAATATTAAAACCGTACATCAGAATGCTCTGAAATTACCTGAGAGACACACTGGATAGGTGATGTCTCCCCCACACTTGGAATGGAGCTGGAATAACGTCAGGATTCCTTTTTAGAGTAGCCTGAACAAGAGAAGAATATGCCTTTAACAACCTGAAAAAGTGTCAAAGCTTTTAACAGCCTGAAAAAGTGTCAATATAGCCTTGGTTTTAAGGCCTTAATATTAAAACCGTACATCAGAATGCTCTGAAATTACCTGAGAGACACACTGGATAGGTGATGTCTCCCCCACACTTGCAATGGAGCTGGAATAACGTCAGGATTCCTTTTTAGAGTAGCCTAAAAAAGAGAAGAATATGCCTTTAACAGCCTGAAAAAGTGTCAATATAGCCTTGGTTTTAAGGCCTTAATATTAAAACCGTACATCAGAATGCTCTGAAACTACATGAGAGACACACTGGATAGGTGATGTCTCCCCCACACTTGGAATGGAGCTGGAATAACGTCAGGATTCCTTTTTAGAGTAGCCTGAACAAGAGAAGAATATGCCTTTAACAACCTGAAAAAGTGTCAATAAAGCTTTTAACAGCCTGAAAAAGTGTCAATATAGCCTTGGTTTTAAGGCCTTAATATTAAAACCGTACATCAGAATGCTCTGAAATTACCTGAGAGACACACTGGATATGTGATGTCTCCCCCACACTTGGAATGGAGCTGGAATAACGTCAGGATTCCTTTTTAGATTAGCCTGAACCAGAGAAGAATATGCCTTTAACAACCTGAAAAAGTGTCAAAGCTTTTAACAGCCTGAAAAAGTGTCAATATAGCCTTGGTTTAAGGCCTTAATATTAAAACCGTACATCAGAATGCTCTGAAATTACCTGAGAGACACACTGGATAGGTGATGTCTCCCCCACACTTGGAATGGAGCTGGAATAACGTCAGGATTCCTTTTTAGAGTAGCCTGAACAAGAGAAGAATATGCCTTTAACAACCTGAAAAAGTGTCAATAAACTTTTAACAGCCTGAAAAAGTGTCAATATAGCCTTGGTTTTAAGGCCTTAATATTAAAACCGTACATCAGAATGCTCTGAAATTACCTGAGAGACACACTGGATAGGTGATGTCTCCCCACACTTGGAATGGAGCTGGAATAACGTCAGGATTCCTTTTAGAGTAGCCTGAACAAGAGAAGAATATGCCTTTAACAACCTGAAAAAGTGTCAATAAAGCTTTTAACAGCCTGAAAAAGTGTCAATATAGCCTTGGTTTAAGGCCTTAATATTAAAACCGTACATCAGAATGCTCTGAAATACCTGAGAGACACACTGGATAGGTGATGTCTCCCCCACACTTGGAATGGAGCTGGAATAACGTCAGGATTCCTTTTTAGAGTAGCCTGAACAAGAGAAGAATATGCCTTTAACAACCTGAAAAAGTGTCAATAAAGCTTTTAACAGCCTGAAAAAGTGTCAATATAGCCTGGTTTTAGGGCCTTAATATTAAAACCGTACATCAGAATGCTCTGAAATTACCTGAGAGACACACTGGATATGTGATGTCTCCCCCACACTTGCAATGGAGCTGGAATAACGTCAGGATTCCTTTTTAGAGTAGCCTGAATAAGAGAAGAATATGCCTTTAACAGCCTGAAAAAGTGTCAATATAGCCTTGGTTTTAAGGCCTTAATATTAAAACCGTACATCAGAATGCTCTGAAATTACATGAGAGACACACTGGATAGGTGATGTCTCCCCCACACTTGGAATGGAGCTGGAATAACGTCAGGATTCCTTTTTAGAGTAGCCTGAACAAGAGAAGAATATGCCTTTAACAACCTGAAAAAGTGTCAAAGCTTTTAACAGCCTGAAAAATTGTCAATATAGCCTTGGTTTTAGGGCCTTAATATTAAAACCGTACATCAGAATGCTCTGAAATTACCTGAGAGACACACTGGATAGGTGATGTCTCCCCCACACTTGCAATGGAGCTGGAATAACGTCAGGATTCCTTTTAGAGTAGCCTAAAAAAGAGAAGAATATGCCTTTAACAGCCTGAAAAAGTGTCAATATAGCCTTGGTTTTAAGGCCTTAATATTAAAACCGTACATCAGAATGCTCTGAAATTACATGAGAGACACACTGGATAGGTGATGTCTCCCCCACACTTGGAATGGAGCTGGAATAACGTCAGGATTCCTTTTTAGAGTAGCCTGAACAAGAGAAGAATATGCCTTTAACAACCTGAAAAAGTGTCAAAGCTTTTAACAGCCTGAAAAAGTGTCAATATAGCCTTGGTTTTAGGCCTTAATATTAAAACCGTACATCAGAATGCTCTGAAATTACCTGAGAGACACACTGGATATGTGATGTCTCCCCCACACTTGCAATGGAGCTGGAATAACGTCAGGATTCCTTTTTAGAGTAGCCTGAAAAAGAGAAGAATATGCCTTTAACAGCCTGAAAAAGTGTCAATATAGCCTTGGTTTTAAGGCCTTAATATTAAAACCGTACATCAGAATGCTCTGAAATACTGAGAGACACACTGGATAGGTGATGTCTCCCCCACACTTGGAATGGAGCTGGAATAACGTCAGGATTCCTTTTTAGAGTAGCCTGAACAAGAGAAGAATATGCCTTTAACAGCCTGAAAAAGTGTCAAAGCTTTTAACAGCCTGAAAAAGTGTCAATATAGCCTTGGTTTTAAGGCCTTAATATTAAAACCGTACATCAGAATGCTCTGAAATTACCTGAGAGACACACTGGATAGGTGATGTCTCCCCCACACTTGCAATGGAGCTGGAATAACGTCAGGATTCCTTTTTAGAGTAGCCTAAAAAAGAGAAGAATATGCCTTTAACAGCCTGAAAAAGTGTCAATATAGCCTTGGTTTTAAGGCCTTAATATTAAAACCGTACATCAGAATGCTCTGAAACCTGAGAGACACACTGGATAGGTGATGTCTCCCCCACACTTGGAATGGAGCTGGAATAACGTCAGGATTCCTTTTTAGAGTAGCCTGAACAAGAGAAGAATATGCCTTTAACAACCTGAAAAAGTGTCAATAAAGCTTTTAACAGCCTGAAAAAGTGTCAATATAGCCTTGGTTTTAAGGCCTTAATATTAAAACCGTACATCAGAATGCTCTGAAATTACCTGAGAGACACACTGGATAGGTGATGTCTCCCCCACACTTGGAATGGAGCTGGAATAACGTCAGGATTCCTTTTTAGAGTAGCCTGAAAAAGAGAAGAATATGCCTTTAACAGCCTGAAAAAGTGTCAATATAGCCTTGGTTTTAAGGCCTTAATATTAAAACCGTACATCAGAATGCTCTGAAATTACCTGAGAGACACACTGGATAGGTGATGTCTCCCCCACACTTGGAATGGAGCTGGAATAACGTCAGGATTCCTTTTTAGAGTAGCCTGAAAAAGAGAAGAATATGCCTTTAACAGCCTGAAAAAGTGTCAATATAGCCTTGGTTTTAAGGCCTTAATATTAAAACCGTACATCAGAATGCTCTGAAATTACATGAGAGACACACTGGATATGTGATGTCTCCCCCACACTTGGAATGGAGCTGGAATAACGTCAGGATTCCTTTTTAGAGTAGCCTAAAAAAGAGAAGAATATGCCTTTAACAGCCTGAAAAAGTGTCAATATAGCCTTGGTTTAAGGCCTTAATATTAAAACCGTACATCAGAATGCTCTGAAATTACATGAGAGACACACTGGATAGGTGATGTCTCCCCACACTTGGAATGGAGCTGGAATAACGTCAGGATTCCTTTTTAGAGTAGCCTGAACAAGAGAAGAATATGCCTTTAACAACCTGAAAAAGTGTCAATAAAGCTTTTAACAGCCTGAAAAAGTGTCAATATAGCCTTGGTTTTAGGCCTTAATATTAAAACCGTACATCAGAATGCTCTGAAATTACTGAGAGACACACTGGATATGTGATGTCTCCCCCACACTTGCAATGGAGCTGGAATAACGTCAGGATTCCTTTTTAGAGTAGCCTAAAAAAGAGAAGAATATGCCTTTAACAGCCTGAAAAAGTGTCAATATAGCCTTGGTTTTAAGGCCTTAATATTAAAACCGTACATCAGAATGCTCTGAAACTACATGAGAGACACACTGGATAGGTGATGTCTCCCCCACTTGGAATGGAGCTGGAATAACGTCAGGATTCCTTTTTAGAGTAGCCTGAACAAGAGAAGAATATGCCTTTAACAACCTGAAAAAGTGTCAATAAAGCTTTTAACAGCCTGAAAAAGTGTCAATATAGCCTTGGTTTTAAGGCCTTAATATTAAAACCGTACATCAGAATGCTCTGAAATTACCTGAGAGACACACTGGATAGGTGATGTCTCCCCCACACTGGAATGGAGCTGGAATAACGTCAGGATTCCTTTTTAGAGTAGCCTGAACAAGAGAAGAATATGCTTTAACAACCTGAAAAAGTGTCAATAAAGCTTTAACAGCCTGAAAAAGTGTCAATATAGCCTTGGTTTTAGGCCTTAATATTAAAACCGTACATCAGAATGCTCTGAAATTACCTGAGAGACACACTGGATAGTGATGTCTCCCCCACACTTGGAATGGAGCTGGAATAACGTCAGGATTCCTTTTTAGAGTAGCCTGAACAAGAGAAGAATATGCCTTTAACAACCTGAAAAAGTGTCAATAAAGCTTTTAACAGCCTGAAAAAGTGTCAATATAGCCTTGGTTTTAAGGCCTTAATATTAAAACCGTACATCAGAATGCTCTGAAATTACCTGAGAGACACACTGGATATGTGATGTCTCCCCCACACTTGCAATGGAGCTGGAATAACGTCAGGATTCCTTTTAGAGTAGCCTGAAAAGAGAAGAATATGCCTTTAACAGCCTGAAAAAGTGTCAATATAGCCTTGGTTTTAAGGCCTTAATATTAAAACCGTACATCAGAATGCTCTGAAATTACCTGAGAGACACACTGGATAGGTGATGTCTCCCCCACACTTGGAATGGAGCTGGAATAACGTCAGGATTCCTTTTTAGAGTAGCCTGAACAAGAGAAGAATATGCCTTTAACAACCTGAAAAAGTGTCAATAAAGCTTTTAACAGCCTGAAAAAGTGTCAATATAGCCTTGGTTTTAAGGCCTTAATATTAAAACCGTACATCAGAATGCTCTGAAATTACCTGAGAGACACACTGGATATGTGATGTCTCCCCCACACTTGCAATGGAGCTGGAATAACGTCAGGATTCCTTTTTAGAGTAGCCTGAAAAAGAGAAGAATATGCCTTTAACAGCCTGAAAAAGTGTCAATATAGCCTTGGTTTTAAGGCCTTAATATTAAAACCGTACATCAGAATGCTCTGAAATTACCTGAGAGACACACTGGATAGGTGATGTCTCCCCCACACTTGGAATGGAGCTGGAATAACGTCAGGATTCCTTTTTAGAGTAGCCTGAACAAGAGAAGAATATGCCTTTAACAACCTGAAAAAGTGTCAATAAAGCTTTTAACAGCCTGAAAAAGTGTCAATATAGCCTTGGTTTTAAGGCCTTAATATTAAAACCGTACATCAGAATGCTCTGAAATTACGTGAGAGACACACTGGATATGTGATGTCTCCCCCACACTTGGAATGGAGCTGGAGTAATGTCAGGATTCCTTTTTAGATTAGCCTGAACCAGAGAAGAATATGCCTTTAACAACCTGAAAAAGTGTCAAAGCTTTTAACAGCCTGAAAAAGTGTCAATATAGCCTTGGTTTTAGGGCCTTAATATTAAAACCGTACATCAGAATGCTCTTAAATTACCTGAGAGACACACTGGATATGTGATGTCTCCCCCACACTTGCAATGGAGCTGGAATAACGTCAGGATTCCTTTTTAGAGTAGCCTGAACAAGAGAAAAATATGCCTTTAACAACCTGAAAAAGTGTCAATAAACTTTTAACAGCCTGAAAAAGTGTCAATATAGCCTTGGTTTTAAGGCCTTAATATTAAAACCGTACATCAGAATGCTCTGAAATTACGTGAGAGACACACTGGATAGGTGATGTCTCCCCCACAACTGGAATGGAGCTGGAATAACGTCAGGATTCCTTTTTAGAGTAGCCTGAACAAGAGAAGAATATTTCTTTAACAACCTGAAAAAGTGTCAATAAAGCTTTTAACAGCCTGAAAAAGTGTCAATATAGCCTTGGTTTTAAGGCCTTAATATTAAAACCGTACATCAGAATGCTCTGAAACTACATGAGAGACACACTGGATAGGTGATGTCTCCCCCACACTTGGAATGGAGCTGGAATAACGTCAGGATTCCTTTTTAGAGTAGCCTGAACAAGAGAAGAATATGCCTTTAACAACCTGAAAAAGTGTCAATAAAGCTTTTAACAGCCTGAAAAAGTGTCAATATAGCCTTGGTTTTAGGGCCTTAATATTAAAACCGTACATCAGAATGCTCTGAAATTACCTGAGAGACACACTGGATATGTGATGTCTCCCCCACACTTGCAATGGAGCTGGAATAACGTCAGGATTCCTTTTTAGAGTAGCCTGAACAAGAGAAGAATATGCCTTTAACAACCTGAAAAAGTGTCAATAAAGCTTTTAACAGCCTGAAAAAGTGTCAATATAGCCTTGGTTTTAAGGCCTTAATATTAAAACCGTACATCAGAATGCTCTGAAATTACCTGAGAGACACACTGGATAGGTGATGTCTCCCCCACACTTGGAATGGAGCTGGAATAACGTCAGGATTCCTTTTTAGAGTAGCCTGAACAAGAGAAGAATATGCCTTTAACAACCTGAAAAAGTGTCAATAAAGCTTTTAACAGCCTGAAAAAGTGTCAATATAGCCTTGGTTTTAAGGCCTTAATATTAAAACCGTACATCAGAATGCTCTGAAATTACCTGAGAGACACACTGGATAGGTGATGTCTCCCCCACACTTGGAATGGAGCTGGAATAACGTCAGGATTCCTTTTTAGAGTAGCCTAAAAAAGAGAAGAATATGCCTTTAACAGCCTGAAAAAGTGTCAATATAGCCTTGGTTTTAAGGCCTTAATATTAAAACCGTACATCAGAATGCTCTGAAATTACATGAGAGACACACTGGATAGGTGATGTCTCCCCCACACTTGGAATGGAGCTGGAATAACGTCAGGATTCCTTTTAGAGTAGCCTGAAAAAGAGAAAGAATATGCCTTTAACAGCCTGAAAAAGTGTCAATATAGCCTTGGTTTTAAGGCCTTAATATTAAAACCGTACATCAGAATGCTCTGAAATTACCTGAGAGACACACTGGATATGTGATGTCTCCCCCACACTTGCAATGGAGCTGGAATAACGTCAGGATTCCTTTTTATAGTAGCCTGAAAAAAAGAGAAGAATATGCCTTTAACAGCCTGAAAAAGTGTCAATATAGCCTTGGTTTTAAGGCCTTAATATTAAAACCGTACATCAGAATGCTCTGAAATTACCTGAGAGACACACTGGATAGGTGATGTCTCCCCCACAACTGGAATGGAGCTGGAATAACGTCAGGATTCCTTTTTAGAGTAGCCTGAACAAGAGAAGAATATACCTTTAACAACCTGAAAAAGTGTCAATAAAGCTTTTATCAGCCTGAAAAAGTGTCAATATAGCCTTGGTTTTAAGGCCTTAATATTAAAACCGTACATCAGAATGCTCTGAAATTACCTTAGAGACACACTGGATATGTGATGTCTCCCCCACATTTGCAATGGAGCTGGAATAACGTCAGGATTCCTTTTTAGAGTAGCCTAAAAAAGAGAAGAATATGCCTTTAACAGCCTGAAAAAGTGTCAATATAGCCTTGGTTTTGAGGCCTTAATATTAAAACCGTACATCAGAATGCTCTGAAACTACATGAGAGACACACTGGATAGGTGATGTCTCCCCCACACTTGGAATGGAGCTGGAATAACGTCAGGATTCCTTTTTAGAGTAGCCTGAACAAGAGAAGAATATGCCTTTAACAACCTGAAAAAGTGTCAATAAAGCTTTTAACAGCCTGAAAAAGTGTCAATATAGCCTTGGTTTTAAGGCCTTAATATTAAAACCGTACATCAGAATGCTCTGAAATTACCTGAGAGACACACTGGATATGTGATGTCTCCCCCACACTTGGAATGGAGCTGGAATAACGTCAGGATTCCTTTTTAGAGTAGCCTGAACAAGAGAAGAATATGCCTTTAACAACCTGAAAAAGTGTCAATAAAGCTTTTAACAGCCTGAAAAAGTGTCAATATAGCCTTGGTTTTAAGGCCTTAATATTAAAACCGTACATCAGAATGCTCTGAAATTACCTGAGAGACACACTGGATATGTGATGTCTCCCCCACACTTGCAATGGAGCTGGAATAACGTCAGGATTCCTTTTTAGAGTAGCCTAAAAAAGAGAAGAATATGCCTTTAACAGCCTGAAAAAGTGTCAATATAGCCTTGGTTTTAAGGCCTTAATATTAAAACCGTACATCAGAATGCTCTGAAATTACCTGAGAGACACACTGGATAGGTGATGTCTCCCCCACACTTGGAATGGAGCTGGAATAACGTCAGGATTCCTTTTTAGAGTAGCCTGAACAAGAGAAGAATATGCCTTTAACAGCCTGAAAAAGTGTCAATATAGCCTTGGTTTTAAGGCCTTAATATTAAAACCGTACATCAGAATGCTCTGAAATTACCTGAGAGACACACTGGATATGTGATGTCTCCCCCACACTTGCAATGGAGCTGGAATAACGTCAGGATTCCTTTTTATAGTAGCCTGAAAAAAAGAGAAGAATATGCCTTTAACAGCCTGAAAAAGTGTCAATATAGCCTTGGTTTTAAGGCCTTAATATTAAAACCGTACATCAGAATGCTCTGAAATTACCTGAGAGACACACTGGATAGGTGATGTCTCCCCCACACTTGGAATGGAGCTGGAATAACGTCAGGATTCCTTTTTAGAGTAGCCTGAACAAGAGAAGAATATGCCTTTAACAACCTGAAAAAGTGTCAATAAAGCTTTTAACAGCCTGAAAAAGTGTCAATATAGCCTTGGTTTTAAGGCCTTAATATTAAAACCGTACATCAGAATGCTCTGAAATTACCTGAGAGACACACTGGATATGTGATGTCTCCCCACACTTGCAATGGAGCTGGAATAACGTCAGGATTCCTTTTTAGAGTAGCCTAAAAAGAGAAGAAAATATGCCTTTAACAGCCTGAAAAAGTGTCAATATAGCCTTGGTTTTGAGGCCTTAATATTAAAACCGTACATCAGAATGCTCTGAAACTACATGAGAGACACACTGGATAGGTGATGTCTCCCCCGCACTTGGAATGGAGCTGGAATAACGTCAGGATTCCTTTTTAGAGTAGCCTGAACAAGAGAAGAATATGCCTTTAACAACCTGAAAAAGTGTCAATAAAGCTTTTAACAGCCTGAAAAAGTGTCAATATAGCCTTGGTTTTAAGGCCTTAATATTAAAACCGTACATCAGAATGCTCTGAAATTACCTGAGAGACACACTGGATATGTGATGTCTCCCCCACACATGGAATGGAGCTGGAATAACGTCAGGATTCCTTTTTAGAGTAGCCTGAACAAGAGAAAAATAAGCCTTTAACAACCTAAAAAAGTGTCAAAGCTTTTAACAGCCTGAAAAAGTGTCAATATAGCCTTGGTTTTAGGGCCTTAATATTAAAACCGTACATCAGAATGCTCTGAAATTACCTGAGAGACACACTGGATATGTGATGTCTCCCCCACACTTGGAATGGAGCTGGAATAACGTCAGGATTCCTTTTTAGAGTAGCCTGAACAAGAGAAAAATATGCCTTTAACAACCTGAAAAAGTGTCAATAAAGCTTTTAACAGCCTGAAAAAGTGTCAATATAGCCTTGGTTTTAAGGCCTTAATATTAAAACCGTACATCAGAATGCTCTGAAATTACGTGAGAGACACACTGGATATGTGATGTCTCCCCCACACTTGGAATGGAGCTGGAGTAATGTCAGGATTCCTTTTTAGATTAGCCTGAACCAGAGAAGAATATGCCTTTAACAACCTGAAAAAGTGTCAAAGCTTTTAACAGCCTGAAAAAGTGTCAATATAGCCTTGGTTTTAAGGCCTTAATATTAAAACCGTACATCAGAATGCTCTGAAATTACCTGAGAGACACACTGGATATGTGATGTCTCCCCACACTTGCAATGGAGCTGGAATAACGTCAGGATTCCTTTTTAGAGTAGCCTGAACAAGAGAAAAATATGCCTTTAACAACCTGAAAAAGTGTCAATAAAGCTTTTAACAGCCTGAAAAAGTGTCAATATAGCCTTGGTTTTAAGGCCTTAATATTAAAACCGTACATCAGAATGCTCTGAAATTACTTGAGACACACTGGATATGTGATGTCTCCCCCACACTTGGAATGGAGCTGGAATAACGTCAGGATTCCTTTTTAGAGTAGCCTGAACAGAGAAAAATATGCCTTTAACAACCTAAAAAGTGTCAAAGCTTTTAACAGCCTGAAAAAGTGTCAATATAGCCTTGGTTTTAGGGCCTTAATATTAAAACCGTACATCAGAATGCTCTGAAATTACCTGAGAGACACACTGGATAGTGATGTCTCCCCCACACTTGGAATGGAGCTGGAATAACGTCAGGATTCCTTTTTAGAGTAGCCTGAACAAGAGAAAAAATGCCTTTAACAACCTGAAAAAGTGTCAATAGCTTTTAACAGCCTGAAAAAGTGTCAATATAGCCTTGGTTTTAAGGCCTTAATATTAAAACCGTACATCAGAATGCTCTGAAATTACCTGAGAGACACACTGGATATGTGATGTCTCCCCCACACTTGGAATGGAGCTGGAATAACGTCAGGATTCCTTTTAGAGTAGCCTGAACAGAGAAGAATATGCCTTTAACAACCTGAAAAAGTGTCAATAAAGCTTTTAACAGCCTGAAAAAGTGTCAATATAGCCTTGGTTTTAGGGCTTAATATTAAACCGTACATCAGAATGCTCTGAAATTACCTGAGAGACACACTGGATATGTGATGTCTCCCCCACACTTGGCAATGGAGCTGGAATAACGTCAGATTCCTTTTTAGAGTAGCCTGAAAAGAGAAAATATGCCTTTAACAGCCTGAAAAAGTGTCAATATAGCCTTGGTTTTAAGGCCTTAATATTAAAACCGTACATCAGAATGCTCTGAAATTACCTGAGAGACACACTGGATAGGTGATGTCTCCCCCACACGGAATGGAGCTGGAATAACGTCAGGATTCCTTTTTAGAGTAGCCTGAACAAGAGAAAAATATGCCTTTAACAACCTGAAAAAGTGTCAATAAAGCTTTTAACAGCCTGAAAAAGTGTCAATATAGCCTTGGTTTTAAGCCTTAATATTAAACCGTACATCAGAATGCTCTGAAATTACATGAGAGACACACTGGATAGGTGATGTCTCCCCCACACTTGGAATGGAGCTGGAATAACGTCAGGATTCCTTTTTAGAGTAGCCTGAACAAGAGAAGAATAAAAACCTGATGTCCTTTAACAGCCTGAAAAGTGTCAATATAGCCTTGGTTTTAAGGCCTTAATATTAAAACCGTACATCAGAATGCTCTGAAATTACCTGAGACACACTGGATATGTGATGTCTCCCCCACACTTGCAATGGAGCTGGAATAACGTCAGGATTCCTTTTTAGAGTAGCCTAAAAAAGAGAAGAATATGCCTTTAACAGCCTGAAAAAGTGTCAATATAGCCTTGGTTTTAAGGCCTTAATATTAAAACCGTACATCAGAATGCTCTGAAATACCTGAGAGACACACTGGATAGGTGATGTCTCCCCCACACTTGAATGGAGCTGGAATAACGTCAGGATTCCTTTTTAGAGTAGCCTGAAAAAGAGAAGAATATGCCTTTAACAGCCTGAAAAAGTGTCAATATAGCCTTGGTTTTAAGGCCTTAATATTAAAACCGTACATCAGAATGCTCTGAAATTACCTGAGAGACACACTGGATAGGTGATGTCTCCCCCACACTTGAATGGAGCTGGAATAACGTCAGGATTCCTTTTAGAGTAGCCTGAAAAAGAGAAGAATATGCCTTTAACAGCCTGAAAAAGTGTCAATATAGCCTTGGTTTTAGGCCTTAATATTAAACCGTACATCAGAATGCTCTGAAATTACCTGAGAGACACACTGGATAGGTGATGTCTCCCCCCACTTGCATGGAGCTGGAATAACGTCAGGATTCCTTTTTAGAGTAGCCTAAAAAAGAGAAGAATATGCCTTTAACAGCCTGAAAAAGTGTCAATATAGCCTTGGTTTTAAGGCCTTAATATTAAAACCGTACATCAGAATGCTCTGAAACTACATGAGAGACACACTGGATAGGTGATGTCTCCCCCACACTTGGAATGGAGCTGGAGTAATGTCAGGATTCCTTTTTAGAGTAGCCTGAACAAGAGAAGAATTTGCCTTTAACAACCTGAAAAAGTGTCAATAAAGCTTTTAACAGCCTGAAAAAGTGTCAATATAGCCTTGGTTTTAAGGCCTTAATATTAAAACCGTACATCAGAATGCTCTGAAATTACCTGAGAGACACACTGGATATGTGATGTCTCCCCCACACTTGGAATGGAGCTGGAATAACGTCAGGATTCCTTTTTAGAGTAGCCTGAACAAGAGAAAAATATGCCTTTAACAACCTGAAAAAGTGTCAAAGCTTTTAACAGCCTGAAAAAGTGTCAATATAGCCTTGGTTTTAGGGCCTTAATATTAAAACCGTACATCAGAATGCTCTGAAATTACCTGAGAGACACACTGGATATGTGATGTCTCCCCCACACTTGAATGGAGCTGGAATAACGTCAGGATTCCTTTTTAGAGTAGCCTGAACAAGAGAAAATATGCCTTTAACAACCTGAAAAAGTGCATAAAGCTTTTAACAGCCTGAAAAAGTGTCAATATAGCCTTGGTTTTAAGGCCTTAATATTAAAACCGTACATCAGAATGCTCTGAAATTACCTGAGAGACACACTGGATATGTGATGTCTCCCCCACACTTGGAATGGAGCTGGAATAACGTCAGGATTCCTTTTTAGAGTAGCCTGAACAAGAGAAGAATATGCCTTTAACAACCTGAAAAAGTGTCAAAGCTTTTAACAGCCTGAAAAAGTGTCAATATAGCCTTGGTTTTAGGCCTTAATATTAAAACCGTACATCAGAATGCTCTTAAATTACCTGAGAGACACACTGGATATGTGATGTCTCCCCCACACTTGCAATGGAGCTGGAATAACGTCAGGATTCCTTTTTAGAGTAGCCTGAACAAGAGAAAAATATGCCTTTAACAACCTGAAAAAGTGTCAATAAAACTTTTAACAGCCTGAAAAAGTGTCAATATAGCCTTGGTTTTAAGGCCTTAATATTAAAACCGTACATCAGAATGCTCTGAAATTACGTGAGAGACACACTGGATAGGTGATGTCTCCCCCACAACTGGAATGGAGCTGGAATAACGTCAGGATTCCTTTTTAGAGTAGCCTGAACAAGAGAAAAATATGCCTTTAACAACCTGAAAAAGTGTCAAAGCTTTTAACAGCCTGAAAAAGTGTCAATATAGCCTTGGTTTTAGGGCCTTAATATTAAAACCGTACATCAGAATGCTCTGAAATTACCTGAGAGACACACTGGATATGTGATGTCTCCCCCACACTTGCAATGGAGCTGGAATAACGTCAGGATTCCTTTTTAGAGTAGCCTGAATAAGAGAAGAATATGCCTTTAACAGCCTGAAAAAGTGTCAATATAGCCTTGGTTTTAAGGCCTTAATATTAAAACCGTACATCAGAATGCTCTGAAATACATGAGAGACACACTGGATAGGTGATGTCTCCCCCACACTTGGAATGGAGCTGGAATAACGTCAGGATTCCTTTTTAGAGTAGCCTGAACAAGAGAAGATATGCCTTTAACAGCCTGAAAAAGTGTCAAAGCTTTTAACAGCCTGAAAAAGTGTCAATATAGCCTTGGTTTTAGGGCCTTAATATTAAAACCGTACATCAGAATGCTCTGAAATTACCTGAGAGACACACTGGATAGGATGTCTCCCCACACTTGCAATGGAGCTGGAATAACGTCAGGATTCCTTTTTAGAGTAGCCTAAAAAAGAGAAGAATATGCCTTTAACAGCCTGAAAAAGTGTCAATATAGCCTTGGTTTTAAGGCCTTAATATTAAAACCGTACATCAGAATGCTCTGAAACTACATGAGAGACACACTGGATAGGTGATGTCTCCCCCACACTTGGAATGGAGCTGGATAACGTCAGGATTCCTTTTTAGAGTAGCCTGAACAAGAGAAAATATGCCTTTAACAACCTGAAAAGTGTCAATAAAGCTTTTAACAGCCTGAAAAGTGTCAATATAGCCTTGGTTTTAGGCCTTAATATTAAAACCGTACATCAGAATGCTCTGAAATTACCTGAGAGACACACTGGATATGTGATGTCTCCCCCACACTTGCAATGGAGCTGGAATAACGTCAGGATTCCTTTTTAGAGTAGCCTGAAAAGAGAAGAATATGCCTTTAACAGCCTGAAAAAGTGTCAATATAGCCTTGGTTTTAAGGCCTTAATATTAAAACCGTACATCAGAATGCTCTGAAATTACCTGAGAGACACATGGATAGGTGATGTCTCCCCCACACTTGGAATGGAGCTGGAATAACGTCAGGATTCCTTTTAGAGTAGCCTGAAAAAGAGAAGAATATGCCTTAACCCTTCTGAAAAAGTGTCAATATAGCCTTGGTTTTAAGGCCTTAATATTAAAACCGTACATCAGAATGCTCTGAAATTACCTGAGAGACACACTGGATAGGTGATGTCTCCCCCACACTTGGATGGAGCTGGAATAACGTCAGGATTCCTTTTTAGAGTAGCCTGAAAAAGAGAGAATATGCCTTTAACAGCCTGAAAAAGTGTCAATATAGCCTTGGTTTTAAGGCCTTATATTAAAACCGTACATCAGAATGCTCTGAAATTACATGAGAGACACACTGGATAGTGATGTCTCCCCCACACTTGGAATGGAGCTGGAATAACGTCAGGATTCCTTTTTAGAGTAGCCTGAACAAGAGAAATATGCCTTTAACAACCTGAAAAAGTGTCAATAAACTTTTAACAGCCTGAAAAAGTGTCAATATAGCCTTGGTTTTAAGGCCTTAATATTAAAACCGTACATCAGAATGCTCTGAAATTACCTGAGAGACACACTGGATAGGTGATGTCTCCCCCACACTTGGAATGGAGCTGGAATAACGTCAGGATTCCTTTTTAGAGTAGCCTGAACAGAGAAATATGCCTTTAACAACCTGAAAAGTGTCAAAGCTTTTAACAGCCTGAAAAAGTGTCAATATAGCCTTGGTTTAAGGCCTTAATATTAAAACCGTACATCAGAATGCTCTGAAATTACCTGAGAGACACACTGGATATGTGATGTCTCCCCCACACTTGCAATGGAGCTGGAATAACGTCAGGATTCCTTTTTAGAGTAGCCTGAAAAGAGAAGAATATGCCTTTAACAGCCTGAAAAAGTGTCACTATAGCCTTGGTTTTAAGGCCTTAATATTAAAACCGTACATCAGAATGCTCTGAAACTACATGAGAGACACACTGGATAGTGATGTCTCCCCCACACTTGGAATGGAGCTGGAATAACGTCAGGATTCCTTTTTAGAGTAGCCTGAACAAGAGAAGAATATGCCTTTAACAACCTGAAAAAGTGTCAAAGCTTTTAACAGCCTGAAAAAGTGTCAATATAGCCTTGGTTTAGGCCTTAATATTAAAACCGTACATCAGAATGCTCTGAAATTACCTGAGAGACACACTGGATAGGGATGTCTCCCCCACACTTGCAATGGAGCTGGAATAACGTCAGGATTCCTTTTTAGAGTAGCCTAAAAAAGAGAAGAATATGCCTTTAACAGCCTGAAAAAGTGTCAATATAGCCTTGGTTTTAAGGCCTTAATATTAAAACCGTACATCAGAATGCTCTGAAACTACATGAGAGACACACTGGATAGGTGATGTCTCCCCCCACTTGAATGGAGCTGGAATAACGTCAGGATTCCTTTTAGAGTAGCCTGAACAAGAGAAGAATTTGCCTTTAACAACCTGAAAAAGTGTCAATAAAGCTTTTAACAGCCTGAAAAAGTGTCAATATAGCCTTGGTTTTTAGGGCCTTAATATTAAAACCGTACATCAGAATGCTCTGAAATTACCTGAGAGACACACTGGATATGTGATGTCTCCCCCACACTTGCAATGGAGCTGGAATAACGTCAGGATTCCTTTTTAGAGTAGCCTGAATAAGAGAAGAATATGCCTTTAACAGCCTGAAAAAGTGTCATATAGCCTTGGTTTTAAGGCCTTAATATTAAAACCGTACATCAGAATGCTCTGAAATTACCTGAGAGACACAGGATAGGTGATGTCTCCCCCACACTTGGAATGGAGCTGGAATAACGTCAGGATTCCTTTTTAGAGTAGCCTGAAAAAGAGAAGAATACCTTTAACAGCTGAAAAGTGTCAATATAATAGCCTTGTTTTAAGGCCTTAATATTAAAACCGTACATCAGAATGCTCTGAAATTACCTGAGAGACACACTGGATAGGTGTGTCTCCCCCACACTTGCAATGGAGCTGGAATAACGTCAGGATTCCTTTTTAGAGTAGCCTGAAAAGAGAAAATATGCCTTTAACAGCCTGAAAAAGTGTCAATATAGCCTTGGTTTTAAGGCCTTAATATTAAACCCGTACATCAGAATGCTCTGAAACTACATGAGAGACACACTGGATAGGTGATGTCTCCCCCACACTTGGAATGGAGCTGGAATAACGTCAGGATTCCTTTTTAGAGTAGCCTGAACAAGAAAGAATATGCCTTTAACAACCTGAAAAAGTGTCAATAAAGCTTTTAACAGCCTGAAAAGTGTCAATATAGCCTTGGTTTTAAGGCCTTAATATTAAAACCGTACATCAGAATGCTCTGAAATTACCTGAGAGACACACTGGATAGGTGATGTCTCCCCCACACTTGAATGGAGCTGGAATAACGTCAGGATTCCTTTTTAGAGTAGCCTAAAAAAGAAAAGAATATGCCTTTAACAGCCTGAAAAGTGTCAATATAGCCTTGTTTTTAAGGCCTTAATATTAAAACCGTACATCAGAATGCTCTGAAACTACATGAGAGACACACTGGATAGGTGATGTCTCCCCCACACTTGGAATGGAGCTGGAATAACGTCAGATTCCTTTTTAGAGTAGCCTGAACAAGAGAAGAATATGCCTTTAACAACCTGAAAAGTGTCAATAAGCTTTTAACAGCCTGAAAAAGTGTCAATATAGCCTTGGTTTTAAGGCCTTAATATTAAAACCGTACATCAGAATGCTCTGAAATTACCTGAGAGACACACTGATATGTGATGTCTCCCCCACACTTGCAATGGAGCTGGAATAACGTCAGGATTCCTTTTGAGTAGCCTGAAAAAGAGAAGAATATGCCTTTAACAGCCTGAAAAAGTGTCAATATAGCCTTGGTTTTAAGGCCTTAATATTAAAACCGTACATCAGAATGCTCTGAAATTACCTGAGAGACACACTGGATAGTGATGTCTCCCCCACACTTGGAATGGAGCTGGAATAACGTCAGATTCCTTTTTAGAGTAGCCTGAACAAGAGAAGAATATGCCTTTAACAACCTGAAAAAGTGTCAATAGCTTTTAACAGCCTGAAAAGTGTCAATATAGCCTTGGTTTTAGGCCTTAATATTAAAACCGTACATCAGAATGCTCTGAAATTACCTGAGAGACACACTGGATATGTGATGTCTCCCCCCACTTTGCAATGGAGCTGGAATAACGTCAGGATTCCTTTTTAGAGTAGCCTAAAAAAGAGAAGAATATGCCTTTAAACAGCCTGAAAAAGTGTCATATAGCCTTGGTTTTAAGCCTTAATATTAAACCGTACATCAAATGCTCTGAAACTACATGAGAGACACACTGGATAGGTGATGTCTCCCCCACACTTGGAATGGAGCTGGAATAACGTCAGGATTCCTTTTTAGAGTAGCCTGAAAAAGAGAAGAATATGCCTTTACAAAGCCTGAAAAGTGTCAATATAGCCTTGGTTTTAAGGCCTTAATATTAAAACCGTACATCAGAATGCTCTGAAATTACCTGAGAGACACACTGGATATGTGATGTCTCCCCCACACTTGCAATGGAGCTGGAATAACGTCAGGATTCCTTTTTAGAGTAGCCTGAAAAAGAGAAGAATATGCCTTTAACAGCCTGAAAAAGTGTCAATATAGCCTTGGTTTTAAGGCCTTAATATTAAAACCGTACATCAGAATGCTCTGAAATTACCTGAGAGACACACTGGATAGGTGATGTCTCCCCCACACTTGAATGGAGCTGGAATAACGTCAGGATTCTTTTTAGAGTAGCCTGAACAAGAGAAGAATATGCCTTTAACAACCTGAAAAAGTGTCAATAAAGCTTTTAACAGCCTGAAAAAGTGTCAATATAGCCTTGGTTTTAAGGCCTTAATATTAAAACCGTACATCAGAATGCTCTGAAATTACCTGAGAGACACACTGGATATGTGATGTCTCCCCCACACTTGCAATGGAGCTGGAATAACGTCAGGATTCCTTTTTAGAGTAGCCTAAAAAGAAAGAATATGCCTTTAACAGCCTGAAAAAGTGTCAATATAGCCTTGTTTTTTAAGGCCTTAATATTAAAACCGTACATCAGAATGCTCTGAAATACATGAGAGACACACTGGATATGTGATGTCTCCCCCACACTTGAATGGAGCTGGAATAACGTCAGGATTCCTTTTTAGAGTAGCCTAAAAAAGAAAGAATATGCCTTTAACAGCCTGAAAAAGTGTCAATATAGCCTTGGTTTTAAGGCCTTAATATTAAAACCGTACATCAGAATGCTCTGAAACTACCTGAGAGACACACTGGATAGGTGATGTCCCCCCACACTTGGAATGGAGCTGGAATAACGTCAGATTCCTTTTTAGAGTAGCCTGAACAGAAGAATATGCCTTTAACAACCTGAAAAAGTGTCAATAAAGCTTTTAACAGCCTGAAAAGTGTCAATATAGCCTTGGTTTTAAGGCCTTAATATTAAAACCGTACATCAGAATGCTCTGAATTACCTGAGAGACACACTGGATATGTGATGTCTCCCCCACACTTGCAATGGAGCTGGAATAACGTCAGATTCCTTTTTAGAGTAGCCTAAAAAGAGAAGAATGCCTTTAACAGCCTGAAAATGTCAATTAGCCTTGGTTTTAAGGCCTTAATATTAAAACCGTACATCAGAATGCTCTGAAACTACATGAGAGACACACTGGATAGTGATGTCTCCCCCACACTTGGAATGGAGCTGAATAACGTCAGGATTCCTTTTTAGAGTAGCCTGAAAAAGAGAAGAATATGCCTTTAACAGCCTGAAAAGTGTCAATATAGCCTTGGTTTAAGGCCTTAATATTAAAACCGTACATCAGAATGCTCTGAAATTACCTGAGAGACACACTGGATATGTGATTCTCCCCCCACTTTGAATGGAGCTGGAATAACGTCAGGATTCCTTTTTAGAGTAGCCTGAACAAGAGAAGAATATGCCTTTAACAACCTGAAAAGTGTCAATAAAGCTTTTAACAGCCTGAAAAAGTGTCAATATAGCCTTGGTTTTAAGGCCTTAATATTAAAACCGTACATCAGAATGCTCTGAAATTACCTGAGAGACACACTGGATATGTGATGTCTCCCCCACATTGCAATGGAGCTGGAATAACGTCAGATTCCTTTTTAGAGTAGCCTAAAAAGAGAAGAATATGCCTTTAACAGCCTGAAAAAGTGTCAATATAGCCTTGGTTTTAAGGCCTTAATATTAAAACCGTACATCAGAATGCTCTGAAATTACATGAGAGACACACTGGATAGTGATGTCTCCCCCACACTTGGAATGGAGCTGGAATAACGTCAGGATTCCTTTTTAGAGTAGCCTGAAAAAAGAAGAATATGCCTTTAACAGCCTGAAAAAGTGTCAATATAGCCTTGGTTTTAAGGCCTTAATATTAAAACCGTACATCAGAATGCTCTGAAATTACCTGAGAGACACACTGGATAGGTGTCTCCCCCACACTGGAATGGAGCTGGAATAACGTCAGGATTCCTTTTTAGAGTAGCCTGAACAAGAAATAATGCCTTTAACAACCTGAAAAAGTGTCAATAAAGCTTTTAACAGCCTGAAAAAGTGTCAATATAGCCTTGGTTTTAGGCCTTAATATTAAACCGTACATCAGAATGCTCTGAATTACCTGAGAGACACACTGGATATGTGATGTCTCCCCCACACTTGCAATGGAGCTGGAATAACGTCAGGATTCCTTTTTAGAGTAGCCTAAAAAAGAGAAGAATATGCCTTTAACAGCCTGAAAAAGTGTCAATATAGCCTTGGTTTTAAGGCCTTAATATTAAAACCGTACATCAAATGCTCTGAACTACATGAGAGACACACTGGATGGTGATGTCTCCCCCACACTTGGAATGGAGCTGGAATAACGTCAGGATTCCTTTTTAGAGTAGCCTGACAAGAGAAGAAAATGCCTTTAACAACCTGAAAAAGTGTCAAAAGCTTTTAACAGCCTGAAAAAGTGTCAATATAGCCTTGGTTTTAAGGCCTTAATATTAAAACCGTACATCAGAATGCTCTGAATTACCTGAGAGACACACTGTATGTGATGTCTCCCCCACACTTGGAATGGAGCTGGAATAACGTCAGATTCCTTTTTAGAGTAGCCTGAACAGAGAAGAATATGCCTTTAACAACCTAAAAAGTGTCAAAGCTTTTAAAGCCTGAAAAGTGTCAATATACCTTGGTTTTAAGGCCTTAATATAAAACCGTACATCAGAATGCTCTGAATTACCTGAGAGACACACTGGATATGTGATGTCTCCCCCACACTTGCAATGGAGCTGGAATAACGTCAGGATTCCTTTTTAGAGTAGCCTAACAAGAGAAGAATATGCTTTAACAGCCTGAAAAAGTGTCAATATAGCCTTGGTTTTAAGGCCTTAATATTAAAACCGTACATCAGAATGCTCTGAAATTACTGAGAGACACACTGGATATGTGATGTCTCCCCACACTTGAATGGAGCTGGAATAACGTCAGGATTCCTTTTTAGAGTAGCCTAAAAAGAGAAGAATATGCCTTTAACAGCCTGAAAAGTGTCAATATAGCCTTGGTTTTAAGGCCTTAATATTAAAACCGTACATCAGAATGCTCTGAAACTACATGAGACACACTGGATAGGTGATGTCTCCCCACACTTGGAATGGAGCTGGAATAACGTCAGGATTCCTTTTTAGAGTAGCCTGAACAAGAGAAGATTTGCCTTTAACAACCTGAAAAAGTGTCAATAAAGCTTTTAACAGCCTGAAAAGTGTCAATATAGCCTTGGTTTTAAGGCCTTAATATTAAAACCGTACATCAGAATGCTCTGAAATTACCTGAGAGACACACTGGATATGTGATGTCCCCCCACACTTGAATGGAGCTGGAATAACGTCAGGATTCCTTTTTAGTAGCCTAAAAAGAGAAGAATACCTTTAACAGCCTGAAAAGTGTCATATAGCCTTGGTTTTAAGGCCTTAATATTAAAACCGTACATCAGAATGCTCTGAAATTACCTGAGAGACACACTGGATAGTGATGTCTCCCCCACACTTGCAATGGAGCTGGAATAACGTCAGATTCCTTTTTAGAGTAGCCTGAAAAAGAGAAGAATATGCCTTTAACAGCCTGAAAAAGTGTCAATATAGCCTTGGTTTTAAGGCCTTAATATTAAAACCGTACATCAGAATGCTCTGAAATTACCTGAGAGACACACTGGATAGGTGATGTCTCCCCCACACTTGGAATGGAGCTGGAATAACGTCAGGATTCCTTTTTAGAGTAGCCTGAACAAGAGAAGAATATGCCTTTAACAACCTGAAAAAGTGTCAATAAAGCTTTTAACAGCCTGAAAAAGTGTCAATATAGCCTTGGTTTTAAGGCCTTAATATTAAAACCGTACATCAGAATGCTCTGAAATTACCTGAGAGACACACTGGATATGTGATGTCTCCCCCACACTTGCAATGGAGCTGGAATAACGTCAGGATTCCTTTTTAGAGTAGCCTAAAAAAGAGAAGAATATGCCTTTAACAGCCTGAAAAAGTGTCAATATAGCCTTGGTTTTAAGGCCTTAATATTAAAACCGTACATCAGAATGCTCTGAAATTACCTGAGAGACACACTGGATAGGTGATGTCTCCCCCACACTTGGAATGGAGCTGGAATAACGTCAGGATTCCTTTTTAGAGTAGCCTGAACAAGAGAAGAATATGCCTTTAACAACCTGAAAAAGTGCAATAAGCTTTAACAGCCTGAAAAAGTGTCAATATAGCCTTGGTTTAAGGCCTTAATATTAAAACCGTACATCAGAATGCTCTGAAATTACCTGAGAGACACACTGGATAGGTGATGTCTCCCCACACTTGAATGGAGCTGGAATAACGTCAGGATTCCTTTTAGAGTAGCCTGAAAAGAGAAGAATATGCCTTTAACAACCTGAAAAAGTGTCAAAGCTTTAAAGCCTGAAAAAGTGTCAATATAGCCTTGGTTTTAAGGCCTTAATATTAAAACCGTACATCAGAATGCTCTGAAATTACCTGAGAGACACACTGGATAGGTGATGTCTCCCCCACACTTGAATGGAGCTGGAATAACGTCAGGATTCCTTTTTAGAGTAGCCTGAACAAGAGAAGAATACCTTTAACAACCTGAAAAAGTGTCAATAAAGCTTTTAACAGCCTGAAAAAGTGTCAATATAGCCTTGGTTTTAAGGCCTTAATATTAAAACCGTACATCAGAATGCTCTGAAATTACCTGAGAGACACACTGGATATGTGATGTCTCCCCCACACTTGGAATGGAGCTGGAATAACGTCAGGATTCCTTTTTAGAGTAGCCTGAAAAGAGAAAATATGCTTTAACAACCTGAAAAAGTGTCAAAGCTTTAACAGCCTGAAAAAGTGTCAATATAGCCTTGGTTTTAAGGCCTTAATATTAAAACCGTACATCAGAATGCTCTGAAATTACCTGAGAGACACACTGGATAGGTGATCTCCCCCACACTTGGAATGGAGCTGGAATAACGTCAGGATTCCTTTTTAGAGTAGCCTGAAAAAGAGAAGAATATGCCTTTAACAGCCTGAAAAAGTGTCAATATAGCCTTGGTTTTAAGGCCTTAATATTAAAACCGTACATCAGAATGCTCTGAAACTACCTGAGAGACACACTGGATAGGTGATGTCTCCCCCACACTTGGAATGGAGCTGGAATAACGTCAGGATTCCTTTTTAGAGTAGCCTGAACAAGAGAAGAATATGCCTTTAACAACCTGAAAAAGTGTCAAAGCTTTTAACAGCCTGAAAAAGTGTCAATATAGCCTTGGTTTTAGGCCTTAATATTAAAACCGTACATCAGAATGCTCTGAAATTACCTGAGAGACACACTGGATAGGTGATGTCTCCCCCACACTTGGAATGGAGCTGGAATAACGTCAGGATTCCTTTTTAGAGTAGCCTAAAAAAGAGAAGAATATGCCTTTAACAGCCTGAAAAAGTGTCAATATAGCCTTGGTTTTAAGGCCTTAATATTAAAACCGTACATCAGAATGCTCTGAAATTACTGAGAGACACACTGGATAGGTGATGTCTCCCCCACACTTGGAATGGAGCTGGAATAACGTCAGGATTCCTTTTAGAGTAGCCTGAACAAGAGAAGAATATGCCTTTAACAACCTGAAAAAGTGTCAATAAAGCTTTAACAGCCTGAAAAGTGTCAATATAGCCTTGGTTTTAAGGCCTTAATATTAAAACCGTACATCAGAATGCTCTGAAATTACCTGAGAGACACACTGGATAGGTGATGTCTCCCCACACTTGCAATGGAGCTGGAATAACGTCAGGATTCCTTTTTAGAGTAGCCTGAAAAAGAGAAGAATATGCCTTTAACACCTGAAAAAGTGTCAAAGCTTTAACAGCCTGAAAAGTGTCAATATGCCTTGGTTTAAGGCCTTAATATTAAAACCGTACATCAGAATGCTCTGAAATTACCTGAGAGACACACTGGATAGGTGATGTCTCCCCACACTTGGAATGGAGCTGGAATAACGTCAGGATTCCTTTTTAGAGTAGCCTAAAAAAGAGAAGAATATGCCTTTAACAGCCTGAAAAAGTGTCAATATAGCCTTGGTTTTAAGGCCTTAATATTAAAAACCGTACATCAGAATGCTCTGAAATACCTGAGAGACACACTGGATAGGTGATGTCTCCCCCACACTTGCAATGGAGCTGGAATAACGTCAGGATTCCTTTTAGAGTAGCCTAAAAAGAGAAGAATATGCCTTTAACAGCCTGAAAAAGTGTCAATATAGCCTTGGTTTTAAGGCCTTAATATTAAAACCGTACATCAGAATGCTCTGAAACTACATGAGAGACACACTGGATAGGTGATGTCTCCCCCACACTTGGAATGGAGCTGGAATAACGTCAGGATTCCTTTTTAGAGTAGCCTGAACAAGAGAAGAATATGCCTTTAACAACCTGAAAAAGTGTCAATAAAGCTTTTAACAGCCTGAAAAAGTGTCAATATAGCCTTGGTTTTAAGGCCTTAATATTAAAACCGTACATCAGAATGCTCTGAAATTACCTGAGAGACACACTGGATATGTGATGTCTCCCCCACACTTGGAATGGAGCTGGAATAACGTCAGGATTCCTTTTTAGAGTAGCCTGAACAAGAGAAAAATATGCCTTTAACAACCTGAAAAAGTGTCAAAGCTTTTAACAGCCTGAAAAAGTGTCAATATAGCCTTGGTTTTAGGGCCTTAATATTAAAACCGTACATCAGAATGCTCTGAAATTACCTGAGAGACACACTGGATAGGTGATGTCTCCCCCACACTTGCAATGGAGCTGGAATAACGTCAGGATTCCTTTTTAGAGTAGCCTAAAAAAGAGAAGAATATGCCTTTAACAGCCTGAAAAAGTGTCAATATAGCCTTGGTTTTAAGGCCTTAATATTAAAACCGTACATCAGAATGCTCTGAAATTACCTGAGAGACACACTGGACAGGTGATGTCTCCCCCACACTTGGAATGGAGCTGGAATAACGTCAGGATTCCTTTTTAGAGTAGCCTGAACAAGAGAAGAATATGCCTTTAACAGCCTGAAAAATTGTCAATAAAGCTTTTAACAGCCTGAAAAAGTGTCAACATAGCCTTGGTTTTAAGGCCTTAATATTAAAACCGTACATCAGAATGCTCTGAAATTACCTGAGACACACTGGATATGTGATGTCTCCCCCACACTTGCAATGGAGCTGGAGAGTAGCCTAAAAAGAGAAGAATATGCCTTTAACAGCCTGAAAAAGTGTCAATAAGCCTTGGTTTTAAGGCCTTAATATTAAAACCGTACATCAGAATGCTCTGAAATTACCTGAGAGACACACTGGATAGGTGATCTCCCCCACACTTGGAATGGAGCTGGAATAACGTCAGGATTCCTTTTTAGAGTAGCCTGAAAAAGAGAAGAATATGCCTTTAACAACCTGAAAAAGTGTCAATAAAGCTTTTAACAGCCTGAAAAAGTGTCAATATAGCCTTGGTTTTAAGGCCTTAATATTAAAACCGTACATCAGAATGCTCTGAAATTACCTGAGAGACACACTGGATAGGTGATGTCTCCCCCACACTTGGAATGGAGCTGGAATAACGTCAGGATTCCTTTTTAGAGTAGCCTGAAAAAGAGAAGAATATGCCTTTAACAACCTGAAAAAGTGTCAATAAGCTTTAACAGCCTGAAAAAGTGTCAATATAGCCTTGGTTTTAAGGCCTTAATATTAAAACCGTACATCAGAATGCTCTGAAATTACCTGAGAGACACACTGGATAGGTGATGTCTCCCCACACTTGGAATGGAGCTGGAATAACGTCAGGATTCCTTTTTAGAGTAGCCTGAAAAGAGAAGAATATGCCTTTAACAGCCTGAAAAAGTGTCAATATAGCCTTGGTTTTAAGGCCTTAATATTAAAACCGTACATCAGAATGCTCTGAAATTACCTGAGAGACACACTGGATAGGTGATGTCTCCCCACACTTGAATGGAGCTGGAATAACGTCAGGATTCCTTTTTAGAGTAGCCTAAAAAGAGAAGAATATGCCTTTAACAGCCTGAAAAAGTGTCAATATAGCCTTGGTTTAAGGCCTTAATATTAAAACCGTACATCAGAATGCTCTGAAATTACCTGAGAGACACACTGGATAGGTGATGTCTCCCCCACACTTGGAATGGAGCTGGAATAACGTCAGGATTCCTTTTTAGAGTAGCCTGAACAAGAGAAGAATATGCCTTTAACAACCTGAAAAAGTGTCAATAAAGCTTTTAACAGCCTGAAAAAGTGTCAATATAGCCTTGGTTTTAAGGCCTTAATATTAAAACCGTACATCAGAATGCTCTGAAATTACCTGAGAGACACACTGGATATGTGATGTCTCCCCCACACTTGCAATGGAGCTGGAGTAGCCTAAAAAAGAGAAGAATATGCCTTTAACAGCCTGAAAAAGTGTCAATATAGCCTTGGTTTTAAGGCCTTAATATTAAAACCGTACATCAGAATGCTCTGAAATTACCTGAGAGACACACTGGATATGTGATGTCTCCCCCACACTTGCAATGGAGCTGGAATAACGTCAGGATTCCTTTTTAGAGTAGCCTGAACAAGAGAAAATATGCCTTTAACACCTGAAAAAGTGTCAATAAGCTTTTAACAGCCTGAAAAGTGTCAATATAGCCTTGGTTTTAAGGCCTTAATATTAAAACCGTACATCAGAATGCTCTGAAATTACCTGAGAGACACACTGGATATGTGATGTCTCCCCCACACTTGGAATGGAGCTGGAATAACGTCAGGATTCCTTTTTAGAGTAGCCTGAACAAGAGAAGAATATGCCTTTAACAACCTGAAAAAGTGTCAAAGCTTTTAACAGCCTGAAAAGTGTCATATAGCCTTGGTTTTTAGGGCTTAATATTAAACCGTACATCAGAATGCTCTGAAATTACCTGAGAGACACACTGGATATGATGTCTCCCCCACACTTGGAATGGAGCTGGAATAACGTCAGGATTCCTTTTTAGAGTAGCCTGACAAGAGAAGAATGCCTTTAACAACCTGAAAAAGTGTCAATAAAGCTTTTAACAGCCTGAAAAAGTGTCAATATAGCCTTGGTTTTAGGGCCTTAATATTAAAACCGTACATCAGAATGCTCTGAAATTACCTGAGAGACACACTGGATAGGTGATGTCTCCCCCACACTTGGAATGGAGCTGGAATAACGTCAGGATTCCTTTTTAGAGTAGCCTGAAAAAGAGAAGAATATGCCTTTAACAGCCTGAAAAAGTGTCAATATAGCCTTGGTTTTAAGGCCTTAATATTAAAACCGTACATCAGAATGCTCTGAAATTACCTGAGAGACACACTGGATAGGTGATGTCTCCCCCACACTTGGAATGGAGCTGGAATAACGTCAGGATTCCTTTTTAGAGTAGCCTGAAAAAGAGAAGAATATGCCTTTAACAACCTGAAAAAGTGTCAATAAGCTTTTAACAGCCTGAAAAAGTGTCAATATAGCCTTGGTTTTAAGGCCTTAATATTAAAACCGTACATCAGAATGCTCTGAAATTACCTGAGAGACACACTGGATAGGTGATGTCTCCCCCACACTTGGAATGGAGCTGGAATAACGTCAGGATTCCTTTTTAGAGTAGCCTGAACAAGAGAAGAATATGCCTTTAACAACCTGAAAAAGTGTCAATAAAGCTTTTAACAGCCTGAAAAAGTGTCAATATAGCCTTGGTTTTAAGGCCTTAATATTAAAACCGTACATCAGAATGCTCTGAAATTACATGAGAGACACACTGGATATGTGATGTCTCCCCCACACTTGGAATGGAGCTGGAATAACGTCAGGATTCCTTTTTAGAGTAGCCTGAACAAGAGAAGAATATGCCTTTAACAACCTGAAAAAGTGTCAAGCTTTTAACAGCCTGAAAAGTGTCAATATAGCCTTGGTTTTAGGCCTTAATATTAAAACCGTACATCAGAATGCTCTGAAATTACCTGAGAGACACACTGGATAGGTGATGTCTCCCCCACACTTGCAATGGAGCTGGAATAACGTCAGGATTCCTTTTTAGAGTAGCCTAAAAAAGAGAAGAATATGCCTTTAACAGCCTGAAAAAGTGTCAATATAGCCTTGGTTTAAGGCCTTAATATTAAAACCGTACATCAGAATGCTCTGAAATACATGAGAGACACACTGGATAGGTGATGTCTCCCCCACTTGGAATGGAGCTGGAATAACGTCAGGATTCCTTTTTAGAGTAGCCTGAACAAGAGAAAATATGCCTTTAACAACCTGAAAAAGTGTCAATAAGCTTTTAACAGCCTGAAAAAGTGTCAATATAGCCTTGGTTTTAAGGCCTTAATATTAAAACCGTACATCAGAATGCTCTGAAATTACCTGAGAGACACACTGGATATGTGATGTCTCCCCCACACTTGCAATGGAGCTGGAGAGTAGCCTAAAAAAGAGAAGAATATGCCTTTAACAGCCTGAAAAAGTGTCAATATAGCCTTGGTTTTAAGGCCTTAATATTAAAACCGTACATCAGAATGCTCTGAAATTACCTGAGAGACACACTGGATAGGTGATGTCTCCCCCACACTTGCAATGGAGCTGGAATAACGTCAGGATTCCTTTTTAGAGTAGCCTGAACAAGAGAAGAATATGCCTTTAACAACCTGAAAAGTGTCAATAAAGCTTTTAACAGCCTGAAAAAGTGTCAATATAGCCTTGGTTTTAAGGCCTTAATATTAAAACCGTACATCAGAATGCTCTGAAATTACCTGAGAGACACACTGGATATGTGATGTCTCCCCCACACTTGGAATGGAGCTGGAATAACGTCAGGATTCCTTTTTAGAGTAGCCTGAAAAGAGAAGAATATGAACGTGCCAGCTTTTAACAGCCTGAAAAAGTGTCATATAGCCTTGGTTTTAAGGCCTTAATATTAAAACCGTACATCAGAATGCTCTGAAATTAGAGAGACACACTGGATAGGTGAGTCTCCCCCACACTTGGAATGGAGCTGGAATAACGTCAGGATTCCTTTTTAGAGTAGCCTTATGCCTTTAACAGCCTGAAAAAGTGTCAATATAGCCTTGGTTTTAAGGCCTTAATATAAAACCGTACATCAAATGCTCTGAAATTACCTGAGAGACACACTGGATAGGTGATGTCTCCCCCACACTTGCAATGGAGCTGGAATAACGTCAGGATTCCTTTTTAGAGTAGCCTAAAAAGAGAGAAGAATATGCCTTTAACAGCCTGAAAAGTGTCAATATAGCCTTGGTTTTAAGGCCTTAATATTAAAACCGTACATCAGAATGCTCTGAAATTACCTGAGAGACACACTGGATAGGTGATGTCTCCCCCACACTTGAATGGAGCTGGAATAACGTCAGGATTCCTTTTAGAGTAGCCTGAAAGAGAAGAATATGCCTTTAACAACCTGAAAAAGTGTCAATAAGCTTTTAACAGCCTGAAAAAGTGTCAATATAGCCTTGGTTTTAAGGCCTTAATATTAAAACCGTACATCAGAATGCTCTGAAATTACCTGAGAGACACACTGGATAGTGATGTCTCCCCCACACTTCCAATGGAGCTGAGAGTAGCCTAAAAAAAGAGAAGAATATGCCTTTAACAGCCTGAAAAAGTGTCAATATAGCCTTGGTTTTAAGGCCTTAATATTAAAACCGTACATCAGAATGCTCTGAAATTACCTGAGAGACACACTGGATAGGTGATGTCTCCCCCACACTGGAATGGAGCTGGAATAACGTCAGGATTCCTTTTTAGAGTAGCCTGAACAAGAGAAAAAATGCCTTTAACAACCTGAAAAAGTGTCAATAAAGCTTTTAACAGCCTGAAAAAGTGTCAATATAGCCTTGGTTTTAAGGCCTTAATATAAAAACCGTACATCAGAATGCTCTGAAATTACCTGAGAGACACACTGGATATGTGATGTCTCCCCCACACTTGGAATGGAGCTGGAATAACGTCAGGATTCCTTTTTAGAGTAGCCTGAACAAGAGAAGAATATGCCTTTAAAACCTGAAAAAGTGTCAAGCTTTAACAGCCTGAAAAAGTGTCAATATAGCCTTGGTTTTAAGGCCTTAATATTAAAACCGTACATCAGAATGCTCTGAAATTACCTGAGAGACACACTGGATAGGTGATGTCTCCCCCACACTTGGAATGGAGCTGGAATAACGTCAGGATTCCTTTTTAGAGTAGCCTGAAAAGAGAAGAATATGCCTTTAACAACCTGAAAAGTGTCAATAAAGCTTTTAACAGCCTGAAAAAGTGTCAATATAGCCTTGGTTTTAAGGCTTAATATTAAAACCGTACATCAGAATGCTCTGAAATTACCTGAGAGACACACTGGATAGGTGATGTCTCCCCCACACTTGGAATGGAGCTGGAATAACGTCAGGATTCCTTTTAGAGTAGCCTGAAAAAGAGAAGAATATGCCTTTAACAGCCTGAAAAAGTGTCAATATAGCCTTGGTTTTAAGGCCTTAATATTAAAACCGTACATCAGAATGCTCTGAAATACCTGAGAGACACACTGGATAGGTGATGTCTCCCCCACACTTGGAATGGAGCTGGAATAACGTCAGGATTCCTTTTTAGAGTAGCCTGAAAAAGAGAAGATATGCCTTAACAACCTGAAAAAGTGTCAATAAAGCTTTTAACAGCCTGAAAAAGTGTCAATATAGCCTTGGTTTAAGGCCTTAATATTAAAACCGTACATCAGAATGCTCTGAAATTACCTGAGAGACACACTGGATATGTGATGTCTCCCCCACACTTGCAATGGAGCTGAGAGTAGCCTAAAAAAGAGAAGAATATGCCTTTAACAGCCTGAAAAAGTGTCAATATAGCCTTGGTTTTAAGGCCTTAATATTAAAACCGTACATCAGAATGCTCTGAAATTACCTGAGAGACACACTGGATAGGTGATGTCTCCCCCACACTGGAATGGAGCTGGAATAACGTCAGGATTCCTTTTTAGAGTAGCCTGAACAAGAGAAGAATATGCCTTTAACAACCTGAAAAAGTGTCAATAAAGCTTTAACAGCCTGAAAAAGTGTCAATATAGCCTTGGTTTTAAGGCCTTAATATTAAAACCGTACATCAGAATGCTCTGAAATTACCTGAGAGACACACTGGATAGGTGATGTCTCCCCACACTTGGAATGGAGCTGGAATAACGTCAGGATTCCTTTTTAGAGTAGCCTAAAAAGAGAAGAATATGCCTTTAACAGCCTGAAAAAGTGTCAATATAGCCTTGGTTTTAAGGCCTTAATATTAAAACCGTACATCAGAATGCTCTGAAATTACATGAGAGACACACTGGATAGGTGATGTCTCCCCCACACTTGGAATGGAGCTGGAATAACGTCAGGATTCCTTTTTAGAGTAGCCTGAACAAGAGAAGAATATGCCTTTAACAACCTGAAAAAGTGTCAAAGCTTTAACAGCCTGAAAAAGTGTCAATATAGCCTTGGTTTTAAGGCCTTAATATTAAAACCGTACATCAGAATGCTCTGAAATTACCTGAGAGACACACTGGATAGGTGATGTCTCCCCCACACTTGGAATGGAGCTGGAATAACGTCAGGATTCCTTTTTAGAGTAGCCTGAAAAAGAGAAGAATATGCCTTTAACAGCCTGAAAAAGTGTCAATATAGCCTTGGTTTTAAGGCCTTAATATTAAAACCGTACATCAGAATGCTCTGAAATTACCTGAGAGACACACTGGATAGGTGATGTCTCCCCCACACTTGGAATGGAGCTGGAATAACGTCAGGATTCCTTTTTAGAGTAGCCTGAAAAGAGAAGAATATGCCTTTAACAACCTGAAAAAGTGTCAATAAAGCTTTTAACAGCCTGAAAAAGTGTCAATATAGCCTTGGTTTTAAGGCCTTAATATTAAAACCGTACATCAGAATGCTCTGAAATTACCTGAGAGACACACTGGATATGTGATGTCTCCCCCACACTTCCAATGGAGCTGAGAGTAGCCTAAAAAAAGAAAGAATATGCCTTTAACAGCCTGAAAAAGTGTCAATATAGCCTTGGTTTTAAGGCCTTAATATTAAAACCGTACATCAGAATGCTCTGAAATTACCTGAGAGACACACTGGATAGGTGATGTCTCCCCCACACTTGGAATGGAGCTGGAATAACGTCAGGATTCCTTTTTAGAGTAGCCTGAACAAGAGAAGAATATGCCTTTAACAACCTGAAAAAGTGTCAATAAAGCTTTTAACAGCCTGAAAAAGTGTCAATATAGCCTTGGTTTTAAGGCCTTAATATTAAAACCGTACATCAGAATGCTCTGAAATTACCTGAGAGACACACTGGATAGGTGATGTCTCCCCCACACTTGGAATGGAGCTGGAATAACGTCAGGATTCCTTTTTAGAGTAGCCTAAAAAAGAGAAGAATATGCTTTTAACAGCCTGAAAAAGTGTCAATATAGCCTTGGTTTTAAGGCCTTAATATTAAAACCGTACATCAGAATGCTCTGAAATTACCTGAGAGACACACTGGATAGGTGATGTCTCCCCACACTTGGAATGGAGCTGGAATAACGTCAGGATTCCTTTTTAGAGTAGCCTGAACAAGAGAAGAATATGCCTTTAACAACTGAAAAAGTGTCAAAGCTTTAACAGCCTGAAAAAGTGTCAATATAGCCTTGGTTTTAAGGCCTTAATATTAAAACCGTACATCAGAATGCTCTGAAATTACCTGAGAGACACACTGGATAGGTGATGTCTCCCCCACACTTGGAATGGAGCTGGAATAACGTCAGGATTCCTTTTAGAGTAGCCTGAAAAAGAGAAGAATATGCCTTTAACAGCCTGAAAAAGTGTCAATATAGCCTTGGTTTTAAGGCCTTAATATTAAAACGTACATCAGAATGCTCTGAAATTACCTGAGAGACACACTGGATAGGTGATGTCTCCCCCACACTTGGAATGGAGCTGGAATAACGTCAGGATTCCTTTTTAGAGTAGCCTGAACAAGAGAAGAATATGCCTTTAACAACCTGAAAAAGTGTCAATAAAGCTTTTAACAGCCTGAAAAAGTGTCAATATAGCCTTGGTTTTAAGGCCTTAATATTAAAACCGTACATCAGAATGCTCTGAAATTACCTGAGAGACACACTGGATATGTGATGTCTCCCCCACACTTGCAATGGAGCTGAGAGTAGCCTAAAAAAGAGAAGAATATGCCTTTAACAGCCTGAAAAAGTGTCAATATAGCCTTGGTTTTAAGCCTTAATATTAAAACCGTACATCAGAATGCTCTGAAATTACCTGAGAGACACTGGATAGGTGATGTCTCCCCCACACTGGAATGGAGCTGGAATAACGTCAGGATTCCTTTTTAGAGTAGCCTGAACAAGAGAAGAATATGCCTTTAACAACCTGAAAAAGTGTCAATAAAGCTTTTAACAGCCTGAAAAAGTGTCAATATAGCCTTGGTTTAAGGCCTTAATATTAAAACCGTACATCAGAATGCTCTGAAATTACCTGAGAGACACACTGGATAGGTGATGTCTCCCCACACTTGGAATGGAGCTGGAATAACGTCAGGATTCCTTTTAGAGTAGCCTAAAAAAGAGAAGAATATGCCTTTAACAGCCTGAAAAAGTGTCAATATAGCCTTGGTTTTAAGGCCTTAATATTAAAACCGTACATCAGAATGCTCTGAAATTACATGAGAGACACACTGGATAGGTGATGTCTCCCCACACTTGGAATGGAGCTGGAATAACGTCAGGATTCCTTTTTAGAGTAGCCTGAACAAGAGAAAAATATGCCTTTAACAACCTGAAAAAGTGTCAATAAAGCTTTTAACAGCCTGAAAAAGTGTCAATATAGCCTGGTTTTAAGGCCTTAATATTAAAACCGTACATCAGAATGCTCTGAAATTACCTGAGAGACACACTGGATATGTGATGTCTCCCCCACACTTGGAATGGAGCTGGAATAACGTCAGGATTCCTTTTTAGAGTAGCCTGAACAAGAGAAGAATATGCCTTTAACAACCTGAAAAAGTGTCAAAGCTTTTAACAGCCTGAAAAGTGTCAATATAGCCTTGGTTTTAGGGCTTAATATTAAAACCGTACATCAGAATGCTCTGAAATTACCTGAGAGACACACTGGATATGTGATGTCTCCCCCACACTTGCAATGGAGCTGGAATAACGTCAGGATTCCTTTTTAGAGTAGCCTGAACAGAGAGAAAATATGCCTTTAACAACTGAAAAAGTGTCAATAAAGCTTTTAACAGCCTGAAAAAGTGTCAATATAGCCTTGGTTTTAAGGCCTTAATATTAAAACCGTACATCAGAATGCTCTGAAATTACCTGAGAGACACACTGGATAGGTGATGTCTCCCCCACACTTGGAATGGAGCTGGAATAACGTCAGGATTCCTTTTTAGAGTAGCCTGAACAAGAGAAAAATATCCTTAACAACCTGAAAAAGTGTCAATAAAGCTTTAACAGCCTGAAAAAGTGTCAATATAGCCTTGGTTTTAAGGCCTTAATATTAAAACCGTACATCAGAATGCTCTGAAATTACCTGAGAGACACACTGGATAGGTGATGTCTCCCCCACACTTGGAATGGAGCTGGAATAACGTCAGGATTCCTTTTTAGAGTAGCCTGAACAAGAGAAGATATTCCTTAACAACCTGAAAAAGTGCAATAAAGCTTTTAACAGCCTGAAAAAGTGTCAATATAGCCTTGGTTTTAGGGCCTTAATATTAAAACCGTACATCAGAATGCTCTGAAATACCTGAGAGACACACTGGATATGTGATGTCTCCCCACACTTGCAATGGAGCTGGAATAACGTCAGGATTCCTTTTTAGAGTAGCCTGAAAAAGAGAAGAATATGCCTTTAACAGCCTGAAAAAGTGTCAATATAGCCTTGGTTTTAAGGCCTTAATATTAAAACCGTACATCAGAATGCTCTGAAACTACATGAGAGACACACTGGATAGGTGATGTCTCCCCCACACTTGGAATGGAGCTGGAATAACGTCAGGATTCCTTTTTAGAGTAGCCTGAACAAGAGAAGAATATGCCTTTAACAACCTGAAAAAGTGTCAAAGCTTTTAACAGCCTGAAAAAGTGTCAATATAGCCTTGGTTTTAGGGCCTTAATATTAAAACCGTACATCAGAATGCTCTGAAATTACCTGAGAGACACACTGGATAGGTGATGTCTCCCCCACACTTGCAATGGAGCTGGAATAACGTCAGGATTCCTTTTTAGAGTAGCCTAAAAAAGAGAAGAATATGCCTTTAACAGCCTGAAAAAGTGTCAATATAGCCTTGGTTTTAAGGCCTTAATATTAAAACCGTACATCAGAATGCTCTGAAATTACCTGAGAGACACACTGGATAGGTGATGTCTCCCCCACACTTGGAATGGAGCTGGAATAACGTCAGGATTCCTTTTTAGAGTAGCCTGAACAAGAGAAGAATATGCCTTTAACAACCTGAAAAAGTGTCAATAAAGCTTTTAACAGCCTGAAAAAGTGTCAATATAGCCTTGGTTTTAAGGCCTTAATATTAAAACCGTACATCAGAATGCTCTGAAATTACCTGAGAGACACACTGGATATGTGATGTCTCCCCCACACTTGGAATGGAGCTGGAATAACGTCAGGATTCCTTTTTAGAGTAGCCTGAACAAGAGAAGAATATGCCTTTAACAACCTGAAAAAGTGTCAAAGCTTTTAACAGCCTGAAAAAGTGTCAATATAGCCTTGGTTTTAAGGCCTTAATATTAAAACCGTACATCAGAATGCTCTGAAATTACCTGAGAGACACACTGGATAGGTGATGTCTCCCCCACACTTGGAATGGAGCTGGAATAACGTCAGGATTCCTTTTTAGAGTAGCCTGAAAAGAGAAGAGATATGCCTTTAACAGCCTGAAAAAGTGTCAATATAGCCTTGGTTTTAAGGCCTTAATATTAAAACCGTACATCAGAATGCTCTGAAATTACCTGAGAGACACACTGGATAGGTGATGTCTCCCCCACACTTGGAATGGAGCTGGAATAACGTCAGGATTCCTTTTTAGAGTAGCCTGAACAAGAGAAGAATATGCCTTTAACAACCTGAAAAAGTGTCAATAAAGCTTTTAACAGCCTGAAAAAGTGTCATATAGCCTTGGTTTTAAGGCCTTAATATTAAAACCGTACATCAGAATGCTCTGAAATTACCTGAGAGACACACTGGATATGTGATGTCTCCCCGACACTTCCAATGGAGCTGAGAGTAGCCTAAAAAAGAGAAGAATATGCCTTTAACAGCCTGAAAAAGTGTCAATATAGCCTTGGTTTTAAGGCCTTAATATTAAAACCGTACATCAGAATGCTCTGAAATTACCTGAGAGACACACTGGATAGGTGATGTCTCCCCCACACTTGGAATGGAGCTGGAATAACGTCAGGATTCCTTTTTAGAGTAGCCTGAACAAGAGAAGAATATGCCTTTAACAACCTGAAAAAGTGTCAATAAAGCTTTTAACAGCCTGAAAAAGTGTCAATATAGCCTTGGTTTTAAGGCCTTAATATTAAAACCGTACATCAGAATGCTCTGAAATTACCTGAGAGACACACTGGATATGTGATGTCTCCCCCACACTTGCAATGGAGCTGGAATAACGTCAGGATTCCTTTTTAGAGTAGCCTAAAAAAGAGAAGAATATGCTTTTAACAGCCTGAAAAAGTGTCAATATAGCCTTGGTTTTGAGGCCTTAATATTAAAACCGTACATCAGAATGCTCTGAAACTACATGAGAGACACACTGGATAGGTGATGTCTCCCCCGCACTTGGAATGGAGCTGGAATAACGTCAGGATTCCTTTTTAGAGTAGCCTGAACAAGAGAAGAATATGCCTTTAACAACCTGAAAAAGTGTCAAAGCTTTTAACAGCCTGAAAAAGTGTCAATATAGCCTTGGTTTTAAGGCCTTAATATTAAAACCGTACATCAGAATGCTCTGAAATTACCTGAGAGACACACTGGATAGGTGATGTCTCCCACACACTTGGAATGGAGCTGGAATAACGTCAGGATTCCTTTTTAGAGTAGCCTGAAAAAGAGAAGAATATACCTTTAACAGCCTGAAAAAGTGTCAATATAGCCTTGGTTTTAAGGCCTTAAAATTAAAACCGTACATTAGAATGATCTGAAATTACCTGAGAGACACACTGGATAGGTGATGTCTCCCCCACACTTGGAATGGAGCTGGAATAACGTCAGGATTCCTTTTTAGAGTAGCCTGAATAAGAGAAGAATATGCCTTTAACAACCTGAAAAAGTGTCAATAAAGCTTTTAACAGCCTGAAAAAGTGTCAATATAGCCTTGGTTTTAAGGCCTTAATATTAAAACCGTATATCAGAATGCTCTGAAATTACCTGAGAGACACACTAGATATGTGATGTCTCCCTGACACTTCCAATGGAGCTGAGAGTAGCCTAAAAAAGAGAAGAATATGCCTTTAACAGCCTGAAAAAGTGTCAATATAGCCTTGGTTTTAAGGCCTTAATATTAAAACCGTACATCAGAATGCTCTGAAATTACCTGAGAGACACACTGGATAGGTGATGTCTCCCCCACAACTGGAATGGAGCTGGAATAACGTCAGGATTCCTTTTTAGAGTAGCCTGAACAAGAGAAGAATATACCTTTAACAACCTGAAAAAGTGTCAATAAAGCTTTTATCAGCCTGAAAAAGTGTCAATATAGCCTTGGTTTTAAGGCCTTAATATTAAAACCGTACATCAGAATGCTCTGAAATTACCTTAGAGACACACTGGATATGTGATGTCTCCCCCACATTTGCAATGGAGCTGGAATAACGTCAGGATTCCTTTTTAGAGTAGCCTAAAAAAAGAGAAGAATATGCCTTTAACAGCCTGAAAAAGTGTCAATATAGCCTTGGTTTTAAGGCCTTAATATTAAAACGTACATCAGAATGCTCTGAAATACATGAGAGACACACTGGATAGGTGATGTCTCCCCCACACTTGGAATGGAGCTGGAATAACGTCAGGATTCCTTTTTAGAGTAGCCTGAACAAGAGAAGAATATGCCTTTAACAACCTGAAAAAGTGTCAATAAAGCTTTAACAGCCTGAAAAAGTGTCAATATAGCCTTGGTTTTAAGGCCTTAATATTAAAACCGTACATCAGAATGCTCTGAAATTACCTGAGAGACACACTGGATATGTGATGTCTCCCCCACACTTGGAATGGAGCTGGAATAACGTCAGGATTCCTTTTTAGAGTAGCCTGAACAAGAGAAGAATGCCTTTAACAACCTGAAAAAGTGTCAAAGCTTTTAACAGCCTGAAAAAGTGTCAATATAGCCTTGGTTTTAGGCCTTAATATTAAAACCGTACATCAGAATGCTCTGAAATTACCTGAGAGACACACTGGATAGGTGATGTCTCCCCCACACTTGGAATGGAGCTGGAATAACGTCAGGATTCCTTTTTAGAGTAGCCTGAACAAGAGAAGAATATGCCTTTAACAACCTGAAAAGTGTCAATAAACTTTAACAGCCTGAAAAAGTGTCAATATAGCCTTGGTTTTAAGGCCTTAATATTAAAACCGTACATCAGAATGCTCTGAAATTACCTGAGAGACACACTGGATAGGTGATGTCTCCCCACATTGGAATGGAGCTGGAATAACGTCAGGATTCCTTTTTAGAGTAGCCTGAACAAGAGAAAATATGCCTTTAACAACCTGAAAAGTGTCAATAAAGCTTTTAACAGCCTGAAAAAGTGTCAATATAGCCTTGGTTTTAAGGCCTTAATATTAAAACCGTACATCAGAATGCTCTGAAATTACCTGAGAGACACACTGGATAGGTGATGTCTCCCCCACACTTGGAATGGAGCTGGAATAACGTCAGGATTCCTTTTTAGAGTAGCCTGAAAAGAGAAGAATATGCCTTTAACAACCTGAAAAAGTGTCAATAAAGCTTTAACAGCCTGAAAAAGTGTCAATATAGCCTTGGTTTTAGGCCTTAATATTAAAACCGTACATCAGAATGCTCTGAAATTACCTGAGAGACACACTGGATAGGTGATGTCTCCCCCACACTTGCAATGGAGCTGGAATAACGTCAGGATTCCTTTTTAGAGTAGCCTGAAAAAGAGAAGAATATGCCTTTAACAGCCTGAAAAAGTGTCAATATAGCCTTGGTTTTAAGGCCTTAATATTAAAACCGTACATCAGAATGCTCTGAAATTACATGAGAGACACACTGGATAGGTGATGTCTCCCCCACACTTGGAATGGAGCTGGAATAACGTCAGGATTCCTTTTTAGAGTAGCCTGAACAAGAGAAGAATATGCCTTTAACAGCCTGAAAAAGTGTCAAAGCTTTTAACAGCCTGAAAAAGTGTCAATATAGCCTTGGTTTTAGGGCCTTAATATTAAAACCGTACATCAGAATGCTCTGAAATTACCTGAGAGACACACTGGATAGGTGATGTCTCCCCACACTTGCAATGGAGCTGGAATAACGTCAGGATTCCTTTTTAGAGTAGCCTAAAAAGAGAAGAATATGCCTTTAACAGCCTGAAAAAGTGTCAATATAGCCTTGGTTTTAAGGCCTTAATATTAAAACCGTACATCAGAATGCTCTGAAACTACCTGAGAGACACACTGGATAGGTGATGTCTCCCCACACTTGGAATGGAGCTGGAATAACGTCAGGATTCCTTTTTAGAGTAGCCTGAACAAGAGAAGAATATGCCTTTAACAACCTGAAAAAGTGTCAATAAAGCTTTTAACAGCCTGAAAAAGTGTCAATATAGCCTTGGTTTTAAGGCCTTAATATTAAAACCGTACATCAGAATGCTCTGAAATTACCTGAGAGACACACTGGATATGTGATGTCTCCCCCACACTTGGAATGGAGCTGGAATAACGTCAGGATTCCTTTTTAGAGTAGCCTGAACAAGAGAAGAATATGCCTTTAACAACCTGAAAAAGTGTCAAGCTTTTAACAGCCTGAAAAAGTGTCAATATAGCCTTGGTTTTAGGCCTTAATATTAAAACCGTACATCAGAATGCTCTGAAATTACCTGAGAGACACACTGGATATGTGATGTCTCCCCCACACTTGCAATGGAGCTGGAATAACGTCGGATTCCTTTTTAGAGTAGCCTGAACAAGAGAAAATATGCCTTTAACAACCTGAAAAGTGTCAATAAACTTTTAACAGCCTGAAAAAGTGTCAATATAGCCTTGGTTTTAAGGCCTTAATATTAAAACCGTACATCAGAATGCTCTGAAATTACGTGAGAGACACACTGGATAGGTGATGTCTCCCCCACAACTGGAATGGAGCTGGAATAACGTCAGGATTCCTTTTTAGAGTAGCCTGAACAAGAGAAAAATATTTCTTTAACAACCTGAAAAAGTGTCAATAAAGCTTTTAACAGCCTGAAAAAGTGTCAATATAGCATTGGTTTTAAGGCCTTAATATTAAAACCGTACATCAGAATGCTCTGAAACTACATGAGAGACACACTGGATAGGTGATGTCTCCCCCACACTTGGAATGGAGCTGGAATAACGTCAGATTCCTTTTTAGAGTAGCCTGAACAAGAGAAGATTTGCCTTTAACAACCTGAAAAGTGTCAATAAAGCTTTTAACAGCCTGAAAAGTGTCAATATAGCCTTGTTTTAGGCCTTAATATTAAAACGTACATCAGAATGCTCTGAAATTACCTGAGAGACACACTGGATATGTGATGTCTCCCCCACACTTGCAATGGAGCTGGAATAACGTCAGGATTCCTTTTTAGAGTAGCCTAAAAAGAGAAGAAATGCCTTTAACAGCCTGAAAAAGTGTCAATATAGCCTTGGTTTTAAGGCCTTAATATTAAAACCGTACATCAGAATGCTCTGAAATTACATGAGAGACACACTGGATAGGTGATGTCTCCCCCACACTTGGAATGGAGCTGGAATAACGTCAGGATTCCTTTTTAGAGTAGCCTGAACAAGAGAAGAATATGCCTTTAACGCCTGAAAAAGTGTCAAAGCTTTTAACAGCCTGAAAAAGTGTCAATATAGCCTTGGTTTTAGGCCTTAATATTAAAACCGTACATCAGAATGCTCTGAAATTACCTGAGAGACACAATGGATAGGGATGTCTCCCCCACACTTGCAATGGAGCTGGAATAACGTCAGGATTCCTTTTTAGAGTAGCCTAAAAAAGAGAAGAATATGCCTTTAACAGCCTGAAAAAGTGTCAATATAGCCTTGGTTTTAAGGCCTTAATATTAAAACCGTACATCAGAATGCTCTGAAAATACTGAGAGACACACTGGATAGGTGATGTCTCCCCCACACTTGGAATGGAGCTGGAATAACGTCAGGATTCCTTTTAGAGTAGCCTGAAAAGAGAAGAATATGCCTTTAACAACCTGAAAAAGTGTCAATAAAGCTTTTAACAGCTGAAAAGTGTCAATATAGCCTTGGTTTTAAGGCTTAATATTAAAACCGTACATCAGAATGCTCTGAAATTACCTGAGAGACACACTGGATAGGTGATGTCTCCCCCACACTTGAATGGAGCTGGAATAACGTCAGGATTCCTTTTTAGAGTAGCCTGAAAAAGAGAAGAATATGCCTTAACAACCTGAAAAAGTCAAAGCTTTTAACAGCCTGAAAAAGTGTCAATATAGCCTTGGTTTTAAGGCCTTAATATTAAAACCGTACATCAGAATGCTCTGAAAATACCTGAGAGACACACTGGATAGGTGATGTCTCCCCCACACTTGGAATGGAGCTGGAATAACGTCAGGATTCCTTTTTAGAGTAGCCTGAAAAAGAGAAGAATATGCTTTAACAACCTGAAAAAGTGTCATAAAGCTTTAACAGCCTGAAAAAGTGTCAATATAGCTTGGTTTAAGGCCTTAATATTAAAACGTACATCAGAATGCTCTGAAATTACCTGAGAGACACACTGGATAGGTGATGTCTCCCCCACACTTGGAATGGAGCTGGAATAACGTCAGGATTCCTTTTTAGAGTAGCCTGAAAAAGAGAAGAATATGCCTTTAACAACCTGAAAAAGTGTCAATAAAGCTTTAACAGCCTGAAAAAGTGTCAATATAGCCTTGGTTTTAGGCCTTAATATTAAAACCGTACATCAGAATGCTCTGAAATTACCTGAGAGACACACTGGATAGGTGATGTCTCCCCCACACTTGGAATGGAGCTGGAATAACGTCAGGATTCCTTTTTAGAGTAGCCTGAAAAGAGAAGAATATGCCTTTAACAGCCTGAAAAAGTGTCATATAGCCTTGGTTTAAGGCCTTAATATTAAAACGTACATCAGAATGCTCTGAAATTACACTGAGAGACACACTGGATAGGTGATGTCTCCCCCACACTTGGAATGGAGCTGGAATAACGTCAGGATTCCTTTTTAGAGTAGCCTGAACAAGAGAAGAATATGCCTTTAACAGCCTGAAAAAGTGTCAATATAGCCTTGGTTTTAAGGCCTTAATATTAAAACCGTACATCAGAATGCTCTGAAATTACCTGAGAGACACACTGGATAGGTGATGTCTCCCCCACACTTGGAATGGAGCTGGAATAACGTCAGGATTCCTTTTTAGAGTAGCCTAACAAGAGAAGAAATGCTTTAACAGCCTGAAAAGTGTCAATATAGCCTTGGTTTAAGGCCTTAATATTAAAACCGTACATCAGAATGCTCTGAAATTACCTGAGAGACACACTGGATAGGTGATGTCTCCCCCACACTTGGAATGGAGCTGGAATAACGTCAGGATTCCTTTTAGAGTAGCCTGAACAAGAGAAGAATATGCCTTAACAACCTGAAAAAGTGTCAATAAGCTTTAACAGCCTGAAAAAGTGTCAATATAGCCTTGGTTTTAAGGCCTTAATATTAAAACCGTACATCAGAATGCTCTGAAATTACCTGAGAGACACACTGGATAGGTGATGTCTCCCCCACACTTGGAATGGAGCTGGAATAACGTCAGGATTCCTTTTTAGAGTAGCCTGAAAAAGAGAAGAATATGCCTTTAACAACTGAAAAAGTGTCAAAGCTTTTAACAGCCTGAAAAAGTGTCAATATAGCCTGGTTTTAGGCCTTAATATTAAAACCGTACATCAGAATGCTCTGAAATTACCTGAGAGACACACTGGATAGGTGATGTCTCCCCCACACTTGGAATGGAGCTGGAATAACGTCAGGATTCCTTTTTAGAGTAGCCTGAAAAGAGAAAATATGCTTTAACAACCTGAAAAGTGTCAATAAGCTTTAACAGCCTGAAAAAGTGTCAATATAGCCTTGGTTTTAAGGCCTTAATATTAAACCGTACATCAGAATGCTCTGAAATTACCTGAGAGACACACTGGATAGGTGATGTCTCCCCCACACTTGGAATGGAGCTGGAATAACGTCAGGATTCCTTTTTAGAGTAGCCTGAAAAAGAGAAGAATATGCCTTAACAACCTGAAAAGTGTCAAAGCTTTTACAGCCTGAAAAAGTGTCAATATAGCCTTGGTTTTAAGGCCTTAATATTAAAACCGTACATCAGAATGCTCTGAAATTACCTGAGAGACACACTGGATAGGTGATGTCTCCCCCACACTTGGAATGGAGCTGGAATAACGTCAGGATTCCTTTTTAGAGTAGCCTGAACAAGAGAAGAATATGCCTTTAACAACCTGAAAAAGTGTCAATAAAGCTTTAACAGCCTGAAAAAGTGTCAATATAGCCTTGGTTTTAGGCCTAATATTAAAACCGTACATCAGAATGCTCTGAAATACCTGAGAGACACATGGATAGGTGATGTCCCCCACACTTGGAATGGAGCTGGAATAACGTCAGGATTCCTTTTAGAGTAGCCTGAAAAAGAGAAAATATGCCTTTAACAACCTGAAAAAGTGTCAAAAAGCTTTAACAGCCTGAAAAAGTGTCATATAGCCTTGGTTTTAGGCCTTAATATTAAAACCGTACATCAGAATGCTCTGAAATTACCTGAGAGACACAAGGATAGGTGATGTCTCCCCACACTTGGAATGGAGCTGGAATAACGTCAGGATTCCTTTTAGAGTAGCCTGAACAAGAGAAGAATTGCCTTTAAAACCTGAAAAAGTGTCAATAAAGCTTTAACAGCCTGAAAAAGTGTCAATATAGCCTTGGTTTTAAGGCCTTAATATTAAAACCAACATCAGAATGCTCTGAAATTCTGAGAGACACACTGGATAGGTGATGTCTCCCCCACACTTGGAATGGAGCTGGAATAACGTCAGGATTCCTTTTTAGAGTAGCCTGAAAAAGAGGAAGAATATGCCTTTACAGCCTGAAAAAGTGTCAATATAGCCTTGGTTTTAAGGCCTTAATATTAAAACCGTACATCAGAATGCTCTGAAATTACATGAGAGACACACTGGATAGGTGATGTCTCCCACACTTGGAATGGAGCTGGAATAACGTCAGGATTCCTTTTTAGAGTAGCCTGAAAAGAGAAGAATATGCCTTTAACAACCTGAAAAAGTGTCAATAAAGCTTTAACAGCCTGAAAAAGTGTGCAATATAGCCTTGGTTTTAAGGCCTTAATATTAAAAACTACATCAGAATGCTCTGAAATTACCTGAGAG
>NW_022604780.1:0-25760 GCF_008692095.1 Etheostoma spectabile
AGGTGTCTCCCCCACACTTGGAATGGAGCTGGAATAACGTCAGGATTCCTTTACAGTAGCCTGAATAAGAGAAGAATATGCCTTTAACAGCCTGAAAAAGTGTCAACATAGCCTTGGTTTTAAGGCCTTAATATTAAAACCGTACATCAGAATGCTCTGAAAACTGAGAGACACACTGGATAGGTGATGTCTCCCCCACACTTGGAATGGAGCTGGAATAACGTCAGGATTCCTTTTAGAGTAGCCTGAAAAAGAGAAGAATATGCCTTAACAACCTGAAAAGTGTCAATAAAGCCTTTAACAGCCTGAAAAAGTGTCAATATAGCCTTGGTTTTAAGGCCTTAATATTAAAACCGTACATCAGAATGCTCTGAAATTACCTGAGAGACACACTGGACAGGTGATGTCTCCCACACTTGGAATGGAGCTGGAATAACGTCAGGATTCCTTTTTAGAGTAGCCTAAAAAAGAGAAGAATATGCCTTAACAACCTGAAAAAGTGTCAATAAAGCCTTTAACAGCCTGAAAAGTGTCAATATAGCCTTGGTTTTAAGGCCTTAATATTAAACCGTACATCAGAATGCTCTGAAATTACCTGAGAGACACACTGGATAGGTGATGTCTCCCCCACACTTGGAATGGAGCTGGAATAACGTCAGGATTCCTTTTAGAGTAGCCTGAAAAAGAGAAGAATATGCCTTTAACAACCTGAAAAAGTGTCAATAAAGCTTTAACAGCCTGAAAAAGTGTCAATATAGCCTTGGTTTTAAGGCCTTAATATTAAAACCGTACATCAGAATGCTCTGAAATTACCTGAGAGACACACTGGATAGGTGATGTCTCCCCCACTTGGAATGGAGCTGGAAAACGTCAGGATTCCTTTTTAGAGTAGCCTGAATAAGAGAAGAATATGCCTTTAAAAGCCTGAAAAAGTGTCAACATAGCCTTGGTTTTAAGGCCTTAATATTAAAACCGTACATCAGAATGCTCTGAAATTACCTGAGAGACACACTGGATAGGTGATGTCTCCCCACACTTGGAATGGAGCTGGAATAACGTCAGGATTCCTTTTAGAGTAGCCTGAAAAAGAGAAGAATATGCCTTAACAACTGAAAAGTGTCAATAAAGCTTAACAGCCTGAAAAGTGTCAATATAGCCTTGGTTTTAAGGCCTTAATATTAAAACCGTACATCAGAATGCTCTGAAATTACCTGAGAGACACACTGGATAGGTGATGTCTCCCCCACACTTGGAATGGAGCTGGAATAACGTCAGGATTCCTTTTACAGTAGCCTGAAAAGAGAAGAATATGCCTTTAACAGCCTGAAAAAGTGTCAATATAGCCTTGGTTTTAAGGCCTTAATATTAAAACCGTACATCAGAATGCTCTGAAATTACCTGAGAGACACACTGGATAGGTGATGTCTCCCCCACACTTGGAATGGAGCTGGAATAACGTCAGGATTCCTTTTTAGAGTAGCCTGAAAAAGAGAAGAATATGCCTTAACAACCTGAAAAGTGTCAATATAGCCTTGGTTTTAAGGCCTTAATATTAAAACCGTACATCAGAATGCTCTGAAATTACCTGAGAGACACACTGGATAGGTGATGTCTCCCCACACTTGGAATGGAGCTGGAATAACGTCAGGATTCCTTTTTAGAGTAGCCTGAATAAGAGAAGAATATGCCTTTAAAAGCCTGAAAAAGTGTCAACATAGCCTTGGTTTTAAGGCCTTAATATTAAAACCGTACATCAGAATGCTCTGAAATTACCTGAGAGACACACTGGATAGGTGATGTCTCCCCCACACTTGGAATGGAGCTGGAATAACGTCAGGATTCCTTTTAGAGTAGCCTGAAAAAAGAGAAGAATATGCCTTTAACAACCTGAAAAAGTGTCAATAAAGCCTTTAACAGCCTGAAAAAGTGTCAATTAGCCTTGGTTTTAAGGCCTTAATATTAAAACCGTACATCAGAATGCTCTGAAATTACCTGAGAGACACACTGGACAGGTGATGTCTCCCCCACACTTGGAATGGAGCTGGAATAACGTCAGGATTCCTTTTACAGTAGCCTGAATAAGAGAAGAATATGCCTTTAAAAGCCTGAAAAAGTGTCAACATAGCCTTGGTTTTAAGGCCTTAATATTAAAACCGTACATCAGAATGCTCTGAAATTACTGAGAGACACACTGGATAGGTGATGTCTCCCCCACACTTGGAATGGAGCTGGAATAACGTCAGGATTCCTTTTTAGAGTAGCCTGAAAAAGAGAAGAATATGCCTTTAACAACCTGAAAAAGTGTCAATAAGCCTTTAACAGCCTGAAAAGTGTCAATATAGCCTTGGTTTTAAGGCCTTAATATTAAACCGTACATCAGAATGCTCTGAAATTACCTGAGAGACACACTGGACAGGTGATGTCTCCCCCACACTTGGAATGGAGCTGGAATAACGTCAGGATTCCTTTTTACAGTAGCCTGAATAAGAGAAGAATATGCCTTTAACAGCCTGAAAAAGTGTCAACATAGCCTTGGTTTTAAGGCCTTAATATTAAAACCGTACATCAGAATGCTCTGAAATTACCTGAGAGACACACTGGATAGGTGATGTCTCCCCCACACTTGGAATGGAGCTGGAATAACGTCAGGATTCCTTTTAGAGTAGCCTGAAAAAGAGAAGAATATGCCTTTAACAACCTGAAAAGTGTCAATAAGCCTTTAACAGCCTGAAAAAGTGTCAAATAGCCTTGGTTTAAGGCCTTAATATTAAAACCGTACATCAGAATGCTCTGAAATTACCTGAGAGACACACTGGACAGGTGATGTCTCCCCCACACTTGGAATGGAGCTGGAATAACGTCAGGATTCCTTTTAGAGTAGCCTGAATAAGAGAAGAATATGCCTTTAAAAGCCTGAAAAAGTGTCAACATAGCCTTGGTTTAAGGCCTTAATATTAAAACCGTACATCAGAATGCTCTGAAATTACCTGAGAGACACACTGGATAGGTGATGTCTCCCCCACACTTGGAATGGAGCTGGAATAACGTCAGGATTCCTTTTTAGAGTAGCCTAAAAAAGAGAAGAATATGCTTTAACAGCCTGAAAAAGTGTCAAATAGCCTTGGTTTTAAGGCCTTAATATTAAAACCGTACATCAGAATGCTCTGAAATTACCTGAGAGACACACTGGATAGGTGATGTCTCCCCCACACTTGGAATGGAGCTGGAATAACGTCAGGATTCTTTTTAGAGTAGCCTGAATAAGAGAAGAATATGCCTTTAAAAGCCTGAAAAAGTGTCAACATAGCCTTGGTTTTAAGGCCTTAATATTAAAACCGTACATCAGAATGCTCTGAAATTACCTGAGAGACACACTGGATAGGTGATGTCTCCCCCACTTGGAATGGAGCTGGAATAACGTCAGGATTCCTTTTTAGAGTAGCCTGAAAAAGAGAAGAATATGCCTTTAACAACCTGAAAAAGTGTCAATAAAGCTTAACAGACTGAAAAGTGTCAATATGCCTTGGTTTTAAGGCCTTAATATTAAAACCGTACATCAGAATGCTCTGAAATTACCTGAGAGACACACTGGATAGGTGATGTCTCCCCCACACTTGGAATGGAGCTGGAATAACGTCAGGATTCCTTTTTACAGTAGCCTGAATAAGAGAAGAATATGCCTTTAAAAGCCTGAAAAAGTGTCAACATAGCCTTGGTTTTAAGGCCTTAATATTAAAACCGTACATCAGAATGCTCTGAAATTACCTGAGAGACACACTGGATAGGTGATGTCTCCCCCACACTTGGAATGGAGCTGGAATAACGTCAGGATTCCTTTTTAGAGTAGCCTGAAAAGAGAAGAATATGCCTTTAACAACCTGAAAAAGTGTCAATAAAGCCTTTAACAGACTGAAAAAGTGTCAATATAGCCTTGGTTTTAAGGCCTTAATATTAAAACCGTACATCAGAATGCTCTGAAATTACCTGAGAGACACACTGGATAGGTGATGTCTCCCCCACACTTGGAATGGAGCTGGAATAACGTCAGGATTCCTTTTTAGAGTAGCCTGAATAAGAGAAGAATATGCCTTTAACAGCCTGAAAAAGTGTCAACATAGCCTTGGTTTTAAGGCCTTAATATTAAAACCGTACATCAGAATGCTCTGAAATTACCTGAGAGACACACTGGATAGGTGATGTCTCCCCACACTTGGAATGGAGCTGGAATAACGTCAGGATTCCTTTTTAGAGTAGCCTGAAAAAGAGAAGAATATGCCTTTAAAACCTGAAAAAGTGTCAATAAAGCCTTTAACAGCCTGAAAAAGTGTCAATATAGCCTTGGTTTTAAGGCCTTAATATTAAAACCGTACATCAGAATGCTCTGAAATTACCTGAGAGACACACTGGACAGGTGATGTCTCCCCCACACTTGGAATGGAGCTGGAATAACGTCAGGATTCCTTTTTAGAGTAGCCTGAATAAGAGAAGAATATGCCTTTAAAAGCCTGAAAAAGTGTCAACATAGCCTTGGTTTTAAGGCCTTAATATTAAAACCGTACATCAGAATGCTCTGAAATTACCTGAGAGACACACTGGATAGGTGATGTCTCCCCATACTTGGAATGGAGCTGGAATAACGTCAGGATTCCTTTTAGAGTAGCCTAAAAAGAGAAGAATATGCCTTAACAGCCTGAAAAAGTGTCAACATAGCCTTGGTTTTAAGGCCTTAATATTAAAACCGTACATCAGAATGCTCTGAAATTACCTGAGAGACACACTGGACAGGTGATGTCTCCCCACACTTGGAATGGAGCTGGAATAACGTCAGGATTCCTTTTTAGAGTAGCCTAAAAAAGAGAAGATATGCCTTTAACAACCTGAAAAAGTGTCAATAAAGCCTTAACAGACTGAAAAAGTGTCAATATAGCCTTGGTTTTAAGGCCTTAATATTAAAACCGTACATCAGAATGCTCTGAAATTACCTGAGAGACACACTGGATAGGTGATGTCTCCCCCACACTTGGAATGGAGCTGGAATAACGTCAGGATTCCTTTTTAGAGTAGCCTAAAAAGAGAAGAATATGCCTTTAACAACCTGAAAAAGTGTCAATAAAGCCTTTAACAGACTGAAAAAGTGTCAATATAGCCTTGGTTTTAAGGCCTTAATATTAAAACCGTACATCAGAATGCTCTGAAATTACCTGAGAGACACACTGGATAGGTGATGTCTCCCCCACACTTGGAATGGAGCTGGAATAACGTCAGGATTCCTTTTTAGAGTAGCCTGAAAAAGAGAAGAATATGCCTTTAACAGCCTGAAAAAGTGTCAATATAGCCTTGGTTTTAAGGCCTTAATATTAAAACCGTACATCAGAATGCTCTGAAATTACCTGAGAGACACACTGGATAGGTGATGTCTCCCCCACACTTGGAATGGAGCTGGAATAACGTCAGGATTCCTTTTTAGAGTAGCCTGAAAAAGAGAAGAATATGCCTTTAACAACCTGAAAAAGTGTCAATATAGACTTTAACAGCCTGAAAAAGTGTCAATATAGCCTTGGTTTTAAGGCCTTAATATTAAAACCGTACATCAGAATGCTCTGAAATTACCTGAGAGACACACTGGATAGGTGATGTCTCCCCCACACTTGGAATGGAGCTGGAATAACGTCAGGATTCCTTTTTAGAGTAGCCTGAAAAGAGAAGAATATGCCTTTAAAAGCCTGAAAAAGTGTCAAATAGCCTTGGTTTTAAGGCCTTAATATTAAAACCGTACATCAGAATGCTCTGAAATTACCTGAGAGACACACTGGATAGGTGATGTCTCCCCCACACTTGGAATGGAGCTGGAATAACGTCAGGATTCCTTTTTAGAGTAGCCTGAAAAGAGAAGAATATGCCTTTAAAGCCTGAAAAAGTGTCAACATAGCCTTGGTTTTAAGGCCTTAATATAAAACCGTACATCAGAATGCTCTGAAATTACCTGAGAGACACACTGGATAGGTGATGTCTCCCCACACTTGGAATGGAGCTGGAATAACGTCAGGATTCCTTTTTAGAGTAGCCTGAAAAGAGAAGAATATGCCTTTAACAGCCTGAAAAAGTGTCAATATAGCCTTGGTTTTAAGGCCTTAATATTAAAACCGTACATCAGAATGCTCTGAAATTACCTGAGAGACACACTGGATAGGTGATGTCTCCCCCACACTTGGAATGGAGCTGGAATAACGTCAGGATTCCTTTTTAGAGTAGCCTGAAAAGAGAAGAATATGCCTTTAACAGCCTGAAAAAGTGTCAATATAGCCTTGGTTTTAAGGCCTTAATATTAAAACCGTACATCAGAATGCTCTGAAATTACCTGAGAGACACACTGGATAGGTGATGTCTCCCCCACACTTGGAATGGAGCTGGAATAACGTCAGGATTCCTTTTTAGAGTAGCCTGAAAAAGAGAAGAATATGCCTTTAACAGCCTGAAAAAGTGTCAATATAGCCTTGGTTTTAAGGCCTTAATATTAAAACCGTACATCAGAATGCTCTGAAATTACCTGAGAGACACACTGGACAGGTGATGTCTCCCCCACACTTGGAATGGAGCTGGAATAACGTCAGGATTCCTTTTTAGAGTAGCCTAAAAAAGAGAAGAATATGCCTTTAACAACCTGAAAAAGTGTCAATAAAGCCTTTAACAGACTGAAAAAGTGTCAATATAGCCTTGGTTTTAAGGCCTTAATATTAAAACCGTACATCAGAATGCTCTGAAATTACCTGAGAGACACACTGGATAGGTGATGTCTCCCCACACTTGGAATGGAGCTGGAATAACGTCAGGATTCCTTTTTAGAGTAGCCTGAAAAAGAGAAGAATATGCCTTTAACAACCTGAAAAAGTGTCAATAAAGCCTAACAGCCTGAAAAGTGTCAATATAGCCTTGGTTTTAAGGCCTTAATATTAAAACCGTACATCAGAATGCTCTGAAATTACCTGAGAGACACACTGGATAGGTGATGTCTCCCCCACACTTGGAATGGAGCTGGAATAACGTCAGGATTCCTTTTTAGAGTAGCCTGAAAAAGAGAAGAATATGCCTTTAACAGCCTGAAAAAGTGTCAACATAGCCTTGGTTTTAAGGCCTTAATATTAAAACCGTACATCAGAATGCTCTGAAATTACCTGAGAGACACACTGGATAGGTGATGTCTCCCCACACTTGGAATGGAGCTGGAATAACGTCAGGATTCCTTTTTAGAGTAGCCTGAAAAAGAGAAGAATATGCCTTTAACAGCCTGAAAAAGTGTCAATATAGCCTTGGTTTTAAGGCCTTAATATTAAAACCGTACATCAGAATGCTCTGAAATTACCTGAGAGACACACTGGATAGGTGATGTCTCCCCCACACTTGGAATGGAGCTGGAATAACGTCAGGATTCCTTTTTACAGTAGCCTGAAAAAGAGAAGAATATGCCTTTAACAAGCCTGAAAAAGTGTCAACATAGCCTTGGTTTTAAGGCCTTAATATTAAAACCGTACATCAGAATGCTCTGAAATTACCTGAGAGACACACTGGATAGGTGATGTCTCCCCACACTTGGAATGGAGCTGGAATAACGTCAGGATTCCTTTTTAGAGTAGCCTGAAAAAGAGAAGAATATGCCTTTAACAACCTGAAAAAGTGTCAATAAAGCCTTTAACAGACTGAAAAAGTGTCAATATAGCCTTGGTTTAAGGCCTTAATATTAAAACCGTACATCAGAATGCTCTGAAATTACCTGAGAGACACACTGGATAGGTGATGTCTCCCCCACACTTGGAATGGAGCTGGAATAACGTCAGGATTCCTTTTTAGAGTAGCCTGAAAAAGAGAAGAATATGCCTTTAACAACCTGCCTTTAACAGCCTGAAAAAGTGTCAATATAGCCTTGGTTTTAAGGCCTTAATATTAAAACCGTACATCAGAATGCTCTGAAATTACCTGAGAGACACACTGGACAGGTGATGTCTCCCCCACACTTGGAATGGAGCTGGAATAACGTCAGGATTCCTTTTTAGAGTAGCCTAAAAAAGAGAAGAATATGCCTTTAACAACCTGAAAAAGTGTCAATAAAGCCTTTAACAGACTGAAAAAGTGTCAATATAGCCTTGGTTTTAAGGCCTTAATATTAAAACCGTACATCAGAATGCTCTGAAATTACCTGAGAGACACACTGGACAGGTGATGTCTCCCCCACACTTGGAATGGAGCTGGAATAACGTCAGGATTCCTTTTTACAGTAGCCTGAATAAGAGAAGAATATGCCTTTAAAAGCCTGAAAAAGTGTCAACATAGCCTTGGTTTTAAGGCCTTAATATTAAAACCGTACATCAGAATGCTCTGAAATTACCTGAGAGACACACTGGATAGGTGATGTCTCCCCCACACTTGGAATGGAGCTGGAATAACGTCAGGATTCCTTTTTAGAGTAGCCTAAAAAAGAGAAGAATATGCCTTTAACAACCTGAAAAAGTGTCAATAAAGCCTTTAACAGACTGAAAAAGTGTCAATATAGCCTTGGTTTTAAGGCCTTAATATTAAAACCGTACATCAGAATGCTCTGAAATTACCTGAGAGACACACTGGATAGGTGATGTCTCCCCCACACTTGGAATGGAGCTGGAATAACGTCAGGATTCCTTTTTAGAGTAGCCTGAAAAGAGAAGAATATGCCTTTAAAAGCCTGAAAAAGTGTCAATATAGCCTTGGTTTTAAGGCCTTAATATTAAAACCGTACATCAGAATGCTCTGAAATTACCTGAGAGACACACTGGATAGGTGATGTCTCCCCCACACTTGGAATGGAGCTGGAATAACGTCAGGATTCCTTTTAGAGTAGCCTGAAAAAGAGAAGAATATGCCTTTAACAACCTGAAAAAGTGTCAATAAAGCTTTAACAGCCTGAAAAAGTGTCAATATAGCCTTGGTTTTAAGGCCTTAATATTAAAACCGTACATCAGAATGCTCTGAAATTACCTGAGAGACACACTGGACAGGTGATGTCTCCCCCACACTTGGAATGGAGCTGGAATAACGTCAGGATTCCTTTTTAGAGTAGCCTGAAAAAGAGAAGAATATGCCTTTAAAGCCTGAAAAAGTGTCAATATAGCCTTGGTTTTAAGGCCTTAATATTAAAACCGTACATCAGAATGCTCTGAAATTACCTGAGAGACACACTGGATAGGTGATGTCTCCCCCACACTTGGAATGGAGCTGGAATAACGTCAGGATTCCTTTTTAGAGTAGCCTGAAAAAGAGAAGAATATGCCTTTAAAAGCCTGAAAAAGTGTCAATATAGCCTTGGTTTTAAGGCCTTAATATTAAAACCGTACATCAGAATGCTCTGAAATTACCTGAGAGACACACTGGATAGGTGATGTCTCCCCCACACTTGGAATGGAGCTGGAATAACGTCAGGATTCCTTTTTAGAGTAGCCTGAAAAAGAGAAGAATATGCCTTTAACAGCCTGAAAAAGTGTCAATATAGCCTTGGTTTTAAGGCCTTAATATTAAAACCGTACATCAGAATGCTCTGAAATTACCTGAGAGACACACTGGATAGGTGATGTCTCCCCCACACTTGGAATGGAGCTGGAATAACGTCAGGATTCCTTTTTAGAGTAGCCTGAAAAGAGAAGAATATGCCTTTAACAGCCTGAAAAAGTGTCAATATAGCCTTGGTTTTAAGGCCTTAATATTAAAACCGTACATCAGAATGCTCTGAAATTACCTGAGAGACACACTGGATAGGTGATGTCTCCCCCACACTTGGAATGGAGCTGGAATAACGTCAGGATTCCTTTTTAGAGTAGCCTGAAAAGAGAAGAATATGCCTTTAACAGCCTGAAAAAGTGTCAATATAGCCTTGGTTTTAAGGCCTTAATATTAAAACCGTACATCAGAATGCTCTGAAATTACCTGAGAGACACACTGGATAGGTGATGTCTCCCCCACACTTGGAATGGAGCTGGAATAACGTCAGGATTCCTTTTTAGAGTAGCCTAAAAAAGAGAAGAATATGCCTTTAACAACCTGAAAAAGTGTCAATAAAGCCTTTAACAGCCTGAAAAAGTGTCAATATAGCCTTGGTTTTAAGGCCTTAATATTAAAACCGTACATCAGAATGCTCTGAAATTACCTGAGAGACACACTGGATAGGTGATGTCTCCCCCACACTTGGAATGGAGCTGGAATAACGTCAGGATTCCTTTTTAGAGTAGCCTGAAAAAGAGAAGAATATGCCTTTAACAACCTGAAAAAGTGTCAATAAAGCCTTTAACAGACTGAAAAAGTGTCAATATAGCCTTGGTTTTAAGGCCTTAATATTAAAACCGTACATCAGAATGCTCTGAAATTACCTGAGAGACACACTGGATAGGTGATGTCTCCCCCACACTTGGAATGGAGCTGGAATAACGTCAGGATTCCTTTTTAGAGTAGCCTGAAAAAGAGAAGAATATGCCTTTAACAGCCTGAAAAAGTGTCAATATAGCCTTGGTTTTAAGGCCTTAATATTAAAACCGTACATCAGAATGCTCTGAAATTACCTGAGAGACACACTGGATAGGTGATGTCTCCCCCACACTTGGAATGGAGCTGGAATAACGTCAGGATTCCTTTTTAGAGTAGCCTGAAAAAGAGAAGAATATGCCTTTAACAACCTGAAAAAGTGTCAATATAGCTTTAACAGCCTGAAAAAGTGTCAATATAGCCTTGGTTTTAAGGCCTTAATATTAAAACCGTACATCAGAATGCTCTGAAATTACCTGAGAGACACACTGGATAGGTGATGTCTCCCCCACACTTGGAATGGAGCTGGAATAACGTCAGGATTCCTTTTTAGAGTAGCCTGAATAAGAGAAGAATATGCCTTTAACAGCCTGAAAAAGTGTCAACATAGCCTTGGTTTTAAGGCCTTAATATTAAAACCGTACATCAGAATGCTCTGAAATTACCTGAGAGACACACTGGATAGGTGATGTCTCCCCCACACTTGGAATGGAGCTGGAATAACGTCAGGATTCCTTTTTAGAGTAGCCTGAAAAGAGAAGAATATGCCTTTAACAGCCTGAAAAAGTGTCAATATAGCCTTGGTTTTAAGGCCTTAATATTAAACCGTACATCAGAATGCTCTGAAATTACCTGAGAGACACACTGGATAGGTGATGTCTCCCCCACACTTGGAATGGAGCTGGAATAACGTCAGGATTCCTTTTTAGAGTAGCCTGAAAAGAGAAGAATATGCCTTTAACAGCCTGAAAAAGTGTCAATATAGCCTTGGTTTTAAGGCCTTAATATTAAAACCGTACATCAGAATGCTCTGAAATTACCTGAGAGACACACTGGATAGGTGATGTCTCCCCCACACTTGGAATGGAGCTGGAATAACGTCAGGATTCCTTTTTAGAGTAGCCTGAAAAGAGAAGAATATGCCTTTAACAGCCTGAAAAAGTGTCAACATAGCCTTGGTTTTAAGGCCTTAATATTAAAACCGTACATCAGAATGCTCTGAAATTACCTGAGAGACACACTGGACAGGTGATGTCTCCCCCACACTTGGAATGGAGCTGGAATAACGTCAGGATTCCTTTTTAGAGTAGCCTAAAAAGAGAAGAATATGCCTTTAACAACCTGAAAAAGTGTCAATAAAGCCTTTAACAGACTGAAAAGTGTCAATATAGCCTTGGTTTTAAGGCCTTAATATTAAAACCGTACATCAGAATGCTCTGAAATTACCTGAGAGACACACTGGACAGGTGATGTCTCCCCCACACTTGGAATGGAGCTGGAATAACGTCAGGATTCCTTTTTAGAGTAGCCTAAAAAGAGAAGAATATGCCTTTAACAACCTGAAAAGTGTCAATAAAGCCTTTAACAGCCTGAAAAAGTGTCAATATAGCCTTGGTTTTAAGGCCTTAATATTAAAACCGTACATCAGAATGCTCTGAAATTACCTGAGAGACACACTGGACAGGTGATGTCTCCCCCACACTTGGAATGGAGCTGGAATAACGTCAGGATTCCTTTTTACAGTAGCCTGAATAAGAGAAGAATATGCCTTTAACAGCCTGAAAAAGTGTCAACATAGCCTTGGTTTTAAGGCCTTAATATTAAAACCGTACATCAGAATGCTCTGAAATTACCTGAGAGACACACTGGATAGGTGATGTCTCCCCCACACTTGGAATGGAGCTGGAATAACGTCAGGATTCCTTTTTAGAGTAGCCTGAACAAGAGAAGAATATGCCTTTAACAGCCTGAAAAAGTGTCAATATAGCCTTGGTTTTAAGGCCTTAATATTAAAACCGTACATCAGAATGCTCTGAAATTACCTGAGAGACACACTGGATAGGTGATGTCTCCCCCACACTTGGAATGGAGCTGGAATAACGTCAGGATTCCTTTTTAGAGTAGCCTGAATAGAGAAGAATATGCCTTTAAAAGCCTGAAAAAGTGTCAACATAGCCTTGGTTTTAAGGCCTTAATATTAAAACCGTACATCAGAATGCTCTGAAATTACCTGAGAGACACACTGGATAGGTGATGTCTCCCCACACTTGGAATGGAGCTGGAATAACGTCAGGATTCCTTTTTAGAGTAGCCTGAAAAAGAGAAGAATATGCCTTTAACAACCTGAAAAAGTGTCAATAAAGCCTTTAACAGACTGAAAAAGTGTCAATATAGCCTTGGTTTTAAGGCCTTAATATTAAAACCGTACATCAGAATGCTCTGAAATTACCTGAGAGACACACTGGACAGGTGATGTCTCCCCCACACTTGGAATGGAGCTGGAATAACGTCAGGATTCCTTTTTAGAGTAGCCTAAAAAAGAGAAGAATATGCCTTTAACAACCTGAAAAAGTGTCAATAAAGCCTTTAACAGCCTGAAAAAGTGTCAATATAGCCTTGGTTTTAAGGCCCTAATATTAAAACCGTACATCAGAATGCTCTGAAATTACCTGAGAAACACACTGGATAGGTGATGTCTCCCCCACACTTGGAATGGACCTAAAATAATGTCAAGATTCCTTTTTAGAGTAGCCTAAAAAAGAGAAGAATATGCCTTTAACAACCTGAAAAAGTGTCAATAAAGCCTTTAACAGACTGAAAAAGTGTCAATATAGCCTTGGTTTTAAGGCCTTAATATTAAAACCGTACATCAGAATGCTCTGAAATTACCTGAGAGACACACTGGACAGGTGATGTCTCCCCCACACTTGGAATGGAGCTGGAATAACGTCAGGATTCCTTTTTACAGTAGCCTGAATAAGAGAAGAATATGCCTTTAAAAGCCTGAAAAAGTGTCAATATAGCCTTGGTTTTAAGGCCTTAATATTAAAACCGTACATCAGAATGCTCTGAAATTACCTGAGAGACACACTGGATAGGTGATGTCTCCCCCACACTTGGAATGGAGCTGGAATAACGTCAGGATTCCTTTTTAGAGTAGCCTGAAAAAGAGAAGAATATGCCTTTAACAACCTGAAAAAGTGTCAATAAAGCCTTTAACAGCCTGAAAAAGTGTCAATATAGCCTTGGTTTTAAGGCCTTAATATTAAAACCGTACATCAGAATGCTCTGAAATTACCTGAGAGACACACTGGACAGGTGATGTCTCCCCCACACTTGGAATGGAGCTGGAATAACGTCAGGATTCCTTTTTACAGTAGCCTGAATAAGAGAAGAATATGCCTTTAAAAGCCTGAAAAAGTGTCAACATAGCCTTGGTTTTAAGGCCTTAATATTAAAACGTACATCAGAATGCTCTGAAATTACCTGAGAGACACACTGGACAGGTGATGTCTCCCCACACTTGGAATGGAGCTGGAATAACGTCAGGATTCCTTTTTAGAGTAGCCTGAAAAAGAGAAGAATATGCCTTTAACAACCTGAAAAAGTGTCAATAAAGCCTTTAACAGCCTGAAAAAGTGTCAATATAGCCTTGGTTTTAAGGCCTTAATATTAAAACCGTACATCAGAATGCTCTGAAATTACCTGAGAGACACACTGGACAGGTGATGTCTCCCCCACACTTGGAATGGAGCTGGAATAACGTCAGGATTCCTTTTTACAGTAGCCTGAATAAGAGAAGAATATGCCTTTAACAGCCTGAAAAAGTGTCAACATAGCCTTGGTTTTAAGGCCTTAATATTAAAACCGTACATCAGAATGCTCTGAAATTACCTGAGAGACACACTGGACAGGTGATGTCTCCCCCACACTTGGAATGGAGCTGGAATAACGTCAGGATTCCTTTTTACAGTAGCCTGAATAAGAGAAGAATATGCCTTTAACAAGCCTGAAAAAGTGTCAATATAGCCTTGGTTTTAAGGCCTTAATATTAAAACCGTACATCAGAATGCTCTGAAATTACCTGAGAGACACACTGGATAGGTGATGTCTCCCCCACACTTGGAATGGAGCTGGAATAACGTCAGGATTCCTTTTTAGAGTAGCCTGAAAAAGAGAAGAATATGCCTTTAACAGCCTGAAAAAGTGTCAATATAGCCTTGGTTTTAAGGCCTTAATATTAAAACCGTACATCAGAATGCTCTGAAATTACCTGAGAGACACACTGGATAGGTGATGTCTCCCCCACACTTGGAATGGAGCTGGAATAACGTCAGGATTCCTTTTTAGAGTAGCCTGAAAAAGAGAAGAATATGCCTTTAACAGCCTGAAAAAGTGTCAATATAGCCTTGGTTTTAAGGCCTTAATATTAAAACCGTACATCAGAATGCTCTGAAATTACCTGAGAGACACACTGGATAGGTGATGTCTCCCCCACACTTGGAATGGAGCTGGAATAACGTCAGGATTCCTTTTTAGAGTAGCCTGAAAAGAGAAGAATATGCCTTTAACAGCCTGAAAAAGTGTCAATATAGCCTTGGTTTTAAGGCCTTAATATTAAAACCGTACATCAGAATGCTCTGAAATTACCTGAGAGACACACTGGATAGGTGATGTCTCCCCCACACTTGGAATGGAGCTGGAATAACGTCAGGATTCCTTTTTAGAGTAGCCTGAAAAAGAGAAGAATATGCCTTTAACAACCTGAAAAAGTGTCAATAAAGCCTTTAACAGACTGAAAAAGTGTCAATATAGCCTTGGTTTTAAGGCCTTAATATTAAAACCGTACATCAGAATGCTCTGAAATTACCTGAGAGACACACTGGACAGGTGATGTCTCCCCCACACTTGGAATGGAGCTGGAATAACGTCAGGATTCCTTTTTAGAGTAGCCTAAAAAAGAGAAGAATATGCCTTTAACAACCTGAAAAAGTGTCAATAAAGCCTTTAACAGACTGAAAAAGTGTCAATATAGCCTTGGTTTTAAGGCCTTAATATTAAAACCGTACATCAGAATGCTCTGAAATTACCTGAGAGACACACTGGATAGGTGATGTCTCCCCCACACTTGGAATGGAGCTGGAATAACGTCAGGATTCCTTTTTACAGTAGCCTGAATAAGAGAAGAATATGCCTTTAACAGCCTGAAAAAGTGTCAACATAGCCTTGGTTTTAAGGCCTTAATATTAAAACGTACATCAGAATGCTCTGAAATTACCTGAGAGACACACTGGATAGGTGATGTCTCCCCCACACTTGGAATGGAGCTGGAATAACGTCAGGATTCCTTTTTAGAGTAGCCTGAAAAAGAGAAGAATATGCCTTTAACAACCTGAAAAAGTGTCAATAAAGCTTTAACAGCCTGAAAAGTGTCAATATAGCCTTGGTTTTAAGGCCTTAATATTAAAACCGTACATCAGAATGCTCTGAAATTACCTGAGAGACACACTGGATAGGTGATGTCTCCCCCACACTTGGAATGGAGCTGGAATAACGTCAGGATTCCTTTTTACAGTAGCCTGAAAAAGAGAAGAATATGCCTTTAACAGCCTGAAAAAGTGTCAAATAGCCTTGGTTTTAAGGCCTTAATATTAAAACGTACATCAGAATGCTCTGAAATTACCTGAGAGACACACTGGATAGGTGATGTCTCCCCCACACTTGGAATGGAGCTGGAATAACGTCAGGATTCCTTTTTAGAGTAGCCTGAAAAGAGAAGAATATGCCTTTAACAGCCTGAAAAAGTGTCAATATAGCCTTGGTTTTAAGGCCTTAATATTAAAACCGTACATCAGAATGCTCTGAAATTACCTGAGAGACACACTGGATAGGTGATGTCTCCCCCACACTTGGAATGGAGCTGGAATAACGTCAGGATTCCTTTTTAGAGTAGCCTGAATAAGAGAAGAATATGCCTTTAAAAGCCTGAAAAAGTGTCAACATAGCCTTGGTTTTAAGGCCTTAATATTAAAACCGTACATCAGAATGCTCTGAAATTACCTGAGAGACACACTGGATAGGTGATGTCTCCCCCACACTTGGAATGGAGCTGGAATAACGTCAGGATTCCTTTTTAGAGTAGCCTGAAAAAGAGAAGAATATGCCTTTAACAACCTGAAAAAGTGTCAATAAAGCCTTTAACAGCCTGAAAAAGTGTCAATATAGCCTTGGTTTTAAGGCCTTAATATTAAAACCGTACATCAGAATGCTCTGAAATTACCTGAGAGACACACTGGACAGGTGATGTCTCCCCCACACTTGGAATGGAGCTGGAATAACGTCAGGATTCCTTTTTAGAGTAGCCTGAAAAAGAGAGAAGAATATGCCTTTAACAACCTGAAAAAGTGTCAATAAAGCCTTTAACAGCCTGAAAAAGTGTCAATATAGCCTTGGTTTTAAGGCCTTAATATTAAAACCGTACATCAGAATGCTCTGAAATTACCTGAGAGACACACTGGATAGGTGATGTCTCCCCACACTTGGAATGGAGCTGGAATAACGTCAGGATTCCTTTTTAGAGTAGCCTGAAAAAGAGAAGAATATGCCTTTAACAACCTGAAAAAGTGTCAATAAAGCCTTTAACAGACTGAAAAAGTTTCAATATAGCCTTGGTTTTAAGGCCTTAATATTAAAACCGTACATCAGAATGCTCTGAAATTACCTGAGAGACACACTGGACAGGTGATGTCTCCCCCACACTTGGAATGGAGCTGGAATAACGTCAGGATTCCTTTTTACAGTAGCCTGAATAAGAGAAGAATATGCCTTTAAAAGCCTGAAAAAGTGTCAACATAGCCTTGGTTTTAAGGCCTTAATATTAAAACCGTACATCAGAATGCTCTGAAATTACCTGAGAGACACACTGGATAGGTGATGTCTCCCCCACACTTGGAATGGAGCTGGAATAACGTCAGGATTCCTTTTTAGAGTAGCCTGAAAAAGAGAAGAATATGCCTTTAACAACCTGAAAAAGTGTCAATAAAGCCTTTAACAGCCTGAAAAAGTGTCAATATAGCCTTGGTTTTAAGGCCTTAATATTAAAACCGTACATCAGAATGCTCTGAAATTACCTGAGAGACACACTGGATAGGTGATGTCTCCCCCACACTTGGAATGGAGCTGGAATAACGTCAGGATTCCTTTTTAGAGTAGCCTGAATAAGAGAAGAATATGCCTTTAACAGCCTGAAAAAGTGTCAATATAGCCTTGGTTTTAAGGCCTTAATATTAAAACCGTACATCAGAATGCTCTGAAATTACCTGAGAGACACACTGGATAGGTGATGTCTCCCCCACACTTGGAATGGAGCTGGAATAACGTCAGGATTCCTTTTTAGAGTAGCCTGAAAAAGAGAAGAATATGCCTTTAACAGCCTGAAAAAGTGTCAATATAGCCTTGGTTTTAAGGCCTTAATATTAAAACCGTACATCAGAATGCTCTGAAATTACCTGAGAGACACACTGGATAGGTGATGTCTCCCCCACACTTGGAATGGAGCTGGAATAACGTCAGGATTCCTTTTTAGAGTAGCCTGAAAAGAGAAGAATATGCCTTTAACAGCCTGAAAAAGTGTCAATAATAGCCTTGGTTTTAAGGCCTTAATATTAAAACCGTACATCAGAATGCTCTGAAATTACCTGAGAGACACACTGGATAGGTGATGTCTCCCCACACACTTGGAATGGAGCTGGAATAACGTCAGGATTCCTTTTTAGAGTAGCCTGAAAAAAGAGAAGAATATGCCTTTAACAACCTGAAAAAGTGTCAATAAAGCCTTTAACAGACTGAAAAGTGTCAATATAGCCTTGGTTTTAAGGCCTTAATATTAAAACCGTACATCAGAATGCTCTGAAATTACCTGAGAGACACACTGGACAGGTGATGTCTCCCCCACACTTGGAATGGAGCTGGAATAACGTCAGGATTCCTTTTTACAGTAGCCTGAATAAGAGAAGAATATGCCTTTAACAGCCTGAAAAAGTGTCAACATAGCCTTGGTTTTAAGGCCTAATATTAAAACCGTACATCAGAATGCTCTGAAATTACCTGAGAGACACACTGGATAGGTGATGTCTCCCCACACTTGGAATGGAGCTGGAATAACGTCAGGATTCCTTTTTAGAGTAGCCTGAAAAAGAGAAGAATATGCCTTTAACAACCTGAAAAAGTGTCAATAAAGCCTTTAACAGCCTGAAAAAGTGTCAATATAGCCTTGGTTTTAAGGCCTTAATATTAAAACCGTACATCAGAATGCTCTGAAATTACCTGAGAGACACACTGGATAGGTGATGTCTCCCCCACACTTGGAATGGAGCTGGAATAACGTCAGGATTCCTTTTAGAGTAGCCTGAAAAAGAGAAGAATATGCCTTTAACAACCTGAAAAAGTGTCAATAAAGCCTTTAACAGCCTGAAAAAGTGTCAATATAGCCTTGGTTTTAAGGCCTTAATATTAAAACCGTACATCAGAATGCTCTGAAATTACCTGAGAGACACACTGGATAGGTGATGTCTCCCCACACTTGGAATGGAGCTGGAATAACGTCAGGATTCCTTTTTAGAGTAGCCTGAAAAGAGAAGAATATGCCTTTAACAACCTGAAAATGTCATAAGCTTTAACAGCCTGAAAAAGTGTCAATATAGCCTTGGTTTAAGGCCTTAATATTAAAACCGTACATCAGAATGCTCTGAAATTACCTGAGAGACACACTGGATAGGTGATGTCTCCCCCACACTTGGAATGGAGCTGGAATAACGTCAGGATTCCTTTTTAGAGTAGCCTGAAAAGAGAAGAATATGCTTTTAAACAGCCTGAAAAAGTGTCAATATAGCCTTGGTTTTAAGGCCTTAATATTAAAACCGTACATCAGAATGCTCTGAAATTACCTGAGAGACACACTGGATAGGTGATGTCTCCCCACACTTGGAATGGAGCTGGAATAACGTCAGGATTCCTTTTTAGAGTAGCCTGAAAAAGAGAAGAATATGCCTTTAACAACCTGAAAAAGTGTCAATAAAGCTTTAACAGCTGAAAGTGTCAATATAGCCTTGGTTTTAAGGCCTTAATATAACCGTACATCAGAATGCTCTGAATTACCTGAGAGACACACTGGATAGGTGATGTCTCCCCCACACTTGGAATGGAGCTGGAATAACGTCAGGATTCCTTTTTAGAGTAGCCTGAAAAAGAGAAGAATATGCCTTTAACAACCTGAAAAAGTGTCAATAAGCCTTTAACAGCCTGAAAAAGTGTCAATATAGCCTTGGTTTTAAGGCCTTAATATTAAAACCGTACATCAGAATGCTCTGAAATTACCTGAGAGACACACTGGATAGGTGATGTCTCCCCCACACTTGGAATGGAGCTGGAATAACGTCAGGATTCCTTTTTAGTAGCCTGAAAAAGAGAAGAATATGCCTTTAACAGCCTGAAAAAGTGTCAATATAGCCTTGGTTTTAAGGCCTTAATATTAAAACCGTACATCAGAATGCTCTGAAATTACCTGAGAGACACACTGGATAGGTGATGTCTCCCCCACTTGGAATGGAGCTGGAATAACGTCAGGATTCCTTTTTAGAGTAGCCTGAAAAAGAGAAAATATGCCTTTAACAACCTGAAAAGTGTCAATAAAGCTTTTAACAGCCTGAAAAGTGTCAATATAGCCTTGTTTTTAAGGCCTTAATATTAAACCGTACATCAGAATGCTCTGAAATTACCTGAGAGACACACTGGATAGGTGATGTCTCCCCCACACTTGGAATGGAGCTGAATAACGTCAGGATTCCTTTTTAGAGTAGCCTGAAAAAGAGAAGAATATGCCTTTAACAACCTGAAAAAGTGTCAATAGCTTAACAGCCTGAAAAAGTGTCAAATAGCCTTGGTTTTAAGGCCTTAATATTAAACCGTACATCAGAATGCTCTGAAATTACCTGAGAGACACACTGGATAGGTGATGTCTCCCCCACACTTGAATGGAGCTGGAATAACGTCAGGATTCCTTTTTAGAGTAGCCTGAAAAGAGAAGAATATGCCTTTAACAACCTGAAAAGTGTCAATAAAGCCTTTAACAGCCTGAAAAAGTGTCAATATAGCCTTGGTTTTAAGGCCTTAATATTAAAACCGTACATCAGAATGCTCTGAAATTACCTGAGAGACACACTGGATAGGTGATGTCTCCCCACACTTGGAATGGAGCTGGAATAACGTCAGGATTCCTTTTAGAGTAGCCTAAAAAGAGAGAATATGCCTTTAACAACCTGAAAAAGTGTCAATAAAGCTTTTAACAGCCTGAAAAAGTGTCAATATAGCCTTGGTTTTAAGGCCTTAATATTAAAACCGTACATCAGAATGCTCTGAAATTACCTGAGAGACACACTGGATAGGTGATGTCTCCCCCCACTTGGAATGGAGCTGGAATAACGTCAGGATTCCTTTTTAGAGTAGCCTGAACAAGAAAGAATACCTTTAACAACCTGAAAAGTGTCAATAAGCTTTTACAGCCTGAAAAAGTGTCAATATAGCCTTGGTTTTAAGGCCTTAATATTAAAACCGTACATCAGAATGCTCTGAAATTACCTGAGAGACACACTGGATAGGTGATGTCTCCCCCACACTTGGAATGGAGCTGGAATAACGTCAGGATTCCTTTTTAGAGTAGCCTGAAAAGAGAAGAATATGCCTTTAACACCTGAAAAGTGTCAATAAAGCCTTTAACAGCCTGAAAAAGTGTCAATATAGCCTTGGTTTTAAGGCCTTAATATTAAACCGTACATCAGAATGCTCTGAAATTACCTGAGAGACACACTGGATAGGTGATGTCTCCCCCACACTTGGAATGGAGCTGGAATAACGTCAGGATTCCTTTTTAGAGTAGCCTGAAAAGAGAAGAATATGCCTTTAACAGCCTGAAAAGTGTCAATATAGCCTTGTTTTAAGGCCTTAATATTAAAACCGTACATCAAATGCTCTGAAATTACCTGAGAGACACACTGGATAGGTGATGTCTCCCCCACACTTGGAATGGAGCTGGAATAACGTCAGGATTCCTTTTTAGAGTAGCCTGAAAAGAGAAGAATATGCCTTTAACAACCTGAAAAAGTGTCAATAAAGCTTTTAACAGCCTGAAAAAGTCAATATAGCCTTGGTTTTAAGGCCTTAATATTAAAACCGTACATCAGAATGCTCTGAAATTACCTGAGAGAACACTGTAGGTGATGTCTCCCCCACACTTGGAATGGAGCTGGAATAACGTCAGGATTCCTTTTTAGAGTAGCCTGAAAAAGAGAAGAATATGCCTTTAACAGCCTGAAAAGTGTCAATATAGCCTTGGTTTTAAGGCCTTAATATTAAACCGTACATCAGAATGCTCTGAAATTACCTGAGAGACACACTGGATAGGTGATGTCTCCCCCACACTTGGAATGGAGCTGGAATAACGTCAGGATTCCTTTTTAGAGTAGCCTGAAAAGAGAAGAATATGCCTTTAACACCTGAAAAAGTGTCAATAAAGCTTTTAACAGCCTGAAAAAGTGTCAATATAGCCTTGGTTTTAAGGCCTTAATATTAAAACCGTACATCAGAATGCTCTGAAATTACCTGAGAGACACACTGGATAGTGATGTCTCCCCCCACACTTGGAATGGAGCTGGAATAACGTCAGGATTCCTTTTTAGAGTAGCCTGAAAAAGAGAAGAATATGCCTTTAACAGCCTGAAAAGTGTCAATATAGCCTTGGTTTTAAGGCCTTAATATTAAAACCGTACATCAGAATGCTCTGAAATTACCTGAGAGACACACTGGATAGGTGATGTCTCCCCACACTTGGAATGGAGCTGGAATAACGTCAGGATTCTTTTTAGAGTAGCCTGAAAAAGAGAAGAATATGCCTTTAACAGCCTGAAAAAGTGTCAATATAGCCTTGGTTTTAAGGCCTTAATATTAAAACCGTACATCAGAATGCTCTGAAATTACCTGAGAGACACACTGGATAGGTGATGTCTCCCCCACACTTGGAATGGAGCTGGAATAACGTCAGGATTCCTTTTTAGAGTAGCCTGAAAAAGAGAAGAATATGCCTTTAACAACCTGAAAAAGTGTCAATAAAGCTTTTAACAGCCTGAAAAGTGTCAATATAGCCTTGGTTTTAAGGCCTTAATATTAAAACCGTACATCAGAATGCTCTGAAATACCTGAGAGACACACTGGATAGGTGATGTCTCCCCCACACTTGGAATGGAGCTGGAATAACGTCAGGATTCCTTTTTAGAGTAGCCTGAAAAAGAGAAGAATATGCCTTTAACAACCTGAAAAAGTGTCAATAAAGCTTTTAACAGCCTGAAAAAGTGTCAATATAGCCTTGGTTTTAAGGCCTTAATATTAAACCGTACATCAGAATGCTCTGAAATTACCTGAGAGACACACTGGATAGGTGATGTCTCCCCCACACTTGGAATGGAGCTGGAATAACGTCAGGATTCCTTTTTAGAGTAGCCTGAAAAAGAGAAGAATATGCCTTTAACACCTGAAAAGTGTCAATAAAGCCTTTAACAGCCTGAAAAAGTGTCAATATAGCTTGGTTTTAAGGCCTTAATATTAAAACCGTACATCAGAATGCTCTGAAATTACCTGAGAGACACACTGGATAGTGATGTCTCCCCCACACTTGGAATGGAGCTGGAATAACGTCAGGATTCCTTTTTAGAGTAGCCTGAAAAGAGAAGAATATGCCTTTAACAACCTGAAAAGTGTCAATAAGCTTTTAACAGCCTGAAAAAGTGTCAATATAGCCTTGGTTTTAAGGCCTTAATATTAAAACCGTACATCAGAATGCTCTGAATTACCTGAGAGACACACTGGATAGGTGATGTCTCCCCCACACTTGGAATGGAGCTGGAATAACGTCAGGATTCCTTTTAGAGTAGCCTGAAAAGAGAGAATATGCCTTTAACAACCTAAAAGTGTCAATAAGCTTTTAACAGCCTGAAAAGTGTCAATATAGCCTTGGTTTTAAGGCCTAATATTAAAACCGTACATCAGAATGCTCTGAAATTACCTGAGAGACACACTGGATAGGTGATGTCTCCCCCACACTTGGAATGGAGCTGGAATAACGTCAGATTCCTTTTTAGAGTAGCCTGAAAAAGAGAAGAATATGCCTTTAACAACCTGAAAAAGTGTCAATAAGCCTTTAACAGCCTGAAAAGTGTCATATAGCCTTGGTTTTAAGGCCTTAATATTAAACCGTACATCAGAATGCTCTGAAATTACCTGAGACACACTGGATAGGTGATGTCTCCCCCACACTTGGAATGGAGCTGGAATAACGTCAGGATTCCTTTTAGAGTAGCCTGAAAAAGAGAGAATATGCCTTTAACAGCCTGAAAAAGTGTCAATATAGCCTTGGTTTTAAGGCCTTAATATTAAACCGTACATCAGAATGCTCTGAAATTACCTGAGAGACACACTGGATAGGTGATGTCTCCCCACACTTGGAATGGAGCTGGAATAACGTCAGGATTCCTTTTTAGAGTAGCCTGAAAAGAGAAGAATATGCCTTTAACAACCTGAAAAAGTGTCAATAAAGCTTTTAACAGCCTGAAAAAGTGTCAATATAGCCTTGGTTTTAAGGCCTTAATATTAAAACCGTACATCAGAATGCTCTGAAATTACCTGAGAGACACACTGGATAGGTGATGTCTCCCCCACACTTGGAATGGAGCTGGAATACGTCAGGATTCCTTTTTAGAGTAGCCTGAAAAGAGAAGAATATGCCTTTAACAACCTGAAAAGTGTCAATAAAGCTTTAACAGCCTGAAAAAGTGTCAATATAGCCTTGGTTTTAAGGCCTTAATATTAAAACCGTACATCAGAATGCTCTGAAATTACCTGAGAGACACACTGGATAGGTGATGTCTCCCCCACACTTGGAATGGAGCTGGAATAACGTCAGGATTCCTTTTTAGAGTAGCCTGAAAAGAGAAGAATATGCCTTTAACAACCTGAAAAAGTGTCATAAGCTTTAACAGCCTGAAAAAGTCAATATAGCCTTGGTTTTAAGGCCTTAATATTAAAACCGTACATCAGAATGCTCTGAAATTACCTGAGAGACACACTGGATAGTGATGTCTCCCCCACACTTGGAATGGAGCTGGAATAACGTCAGGATTCCTTTTTAGAGTAGCCTGAAAAAGAGAAGAATATGCCTTAACAACCTGAAAAAGTGTCAATAAAGCTTTAACAGCCTGAAAAGTGTCAATATAGCCTTGGTTTTAAGGCCTTAATATTAAAACCGTACATCAGAATGCTCTGAAATTACCTGAGAGACACACTGGATAGGTGATGTCTCCCCCACACTTGGAATGGAGCTGGAATAACGTCAGGATTCCTTTTTAGAGTAGCCTGAAAGAGAAGAATATGCCTTTAACAACCTGAAAAAGTGTCAATAAGCCTAACAGCCTGAAAAGTGTCATATAGCCTTGGTTTTAAGGCCTTAATATTAAAACCGTACATCAGAATGCTCTGAAATTACCTGAGAGACACACTGGATAGGTGATGTCTCCCCCACACTTGGAATGGAGCTGGAATAACGTCAGGATTCCTTTTTAGAGTAGCCTGAAAAAGAGAAGATATGCCTTTAACAACCTGAAAAAGTGTCAATAAAGCTTTTAACAGCCTGAAAAAGTGTCAATATAGCCTTGGTTTTAAGGCCTTAATATAAAACCGTACATCAAATGCTCTGAAATTACCTGAGAGACACACTGGATAGGTGATGTCTCCCCCACACTTGGAATGGAGCTGGAATAACGTCAGGATTCCTTTTTAGAGTAGCCTGAAAAAGAGAAGAATATGCCTTTAACAACCTGAAAAAGTGTCAATAAGCTTTTAACAGCCTGAAAATGTCAATAGCCTTGGTTTTAAGGCCTTAATATTAAAACCGTACATCAGAATGCTCTGAAATACCTGAGAGACACACTGGATAGGTGATGTCTCCCCCACACTTGGAATGGAGCTGGAATAACGTCAGGATTCCTTTTTAGAGTAGCCTGAAAAAGAGAAGAATATGCCTTTAACAGCCTGAAAAAGTGTCAATAGCCTTGGTTTTAAGGCCTTAATATTAAAACCGTACATCAGAATGCTCTGAATTACCTGAGAGACACACTGGATAGGTGATGTCTCCCCCACACTTGGAATGGAGCTGGAATAACGTCAGGATTCCTTTTTAGAGTAGCCTGAAAAAGAGAAGAATATGCCTTTAACAACCCTGAAAAAGTGTCAATAAATTTTAACAGCCTGAAAAGTGTCAATATAGCCTTGGTTTTAAGGCCTTAATATAAAACCGTACATCAGAATGCTCTGAAATTACCTGAGAGACACACTGGATA
>NW_022604781.1:0-41064 GCF_008692095.1 Etheostoma spectabile
TCTGAAATTACCTGAGAGACACACTGGATAGGTGATGTCTCCCCCACACTTGGAATGGAGCTGATAACGTCAGGATTCCTTTTTAGAGTAGCCTGAAAAGAGAAGAATATGCCTTTAACAACCTGAAAGTGTCAAAGCTTTACAGCCTGAAAAAGTGTCAATATAGCCTTGGTTTTAAGGCCTTAATATTAAACCGTACATCAGAATGCTCTGAAATTACCTGAGAGACACACTGGATAGTGATGTCTCCCCCACACTGCAATGGAGCTGGAATAACGTCAGATTCCTTTTTTAGAGTAGCCTCAAAAAGAGAAGAATATGCCTTTAACAGCCTGAAAAAGTGTCAATATAGCCTTGGTTTTAAGGCCTTAATATAAAACCGTACATCAGAATGCTCTGAAACTACCTGAGAGACACACTGGATAGGTGATGTCTCCCCCCCACACTTGGAATGGAGCTGGAATAACGTCAGGATTCCTTTTTAGAGTAGCCTGAACTAGAGAAGATATGCCTTTAAACAACCTGAAAAGTGTCAAAGCTTTTAACAGCCTGAAAAAGTGTCAATATAGCCTTGGTTTAAGGCCTTAATATTAAAACCGTACATCAGAATGCTCTGAAATTACCTGAGAGACACACTGGATAGGTGATGTCTCCCCCACACTTGGAATGGAGCTGGAATAACGTCAGGATTCCTTTTTAGATAGCCTGAACCAGAGAAGAATATGCCTTTAACACCTGAAAAAGTGTCAAAGCTTTAACAGCCTGAAAAAGTGTCATATAGCCTTGGTTTTAAGGCCTTAATATTAAAACCGTACATCAGAATGCTCTGAAATTACCTGAGAGACACACTGGATAGTGATGTCTCCCCCACACTTGCATGGAGCTGGAATAACGTCAGGATTCCTTTTTAGAGTAGCCTGAACAAGAGAAGAATATGCCTTTAACAACCTGAAAAAGTGTCAAGCTTTAACAGCCTGAAAATTGTCAATATACCTTGGTTTTAAGGCCTTAATATTAAAACCGTACATCAGAATGCTCAAATTACCTGAGAGACACCTGGATATGTGATGTCTCCCCCACACTTGGAATGGAGCTGGAATAACGTCAGGATTCCTTTTTAGAGTAGCCTGAAAAAGAGAAGAATATGCCTTTAACACCTGAAAAGTGTCAAAAAGCTTTTAACAGCCTGAAAAAGTGTCAATATAGCCTTGGTTTTAGGCCTTAATATTAAAACTACATCAGAATGCTCTGAAATTACCTGAGAGACACACTGGATAGGTGATGTCTCCCCCACACTTGAATGGAGCTGGAATAACGTCAGGATTCCTTTTTAGAGTAGCCTGAAAAGAGAAGAATATGGTCTTAAAAGCCTGAAAAAGTGTCAATATAGCCTTGGTTTTAAGGCCTTAATATAAAACCGTACATCAGAATGCTCTGAAATTACCTGAGAGACACACTGGATAGGTGATGTCTCCCCCACACTTGGAATGGAGCTGGAATAACGTCAGGATTCCTTTTTAGAGTAGCCTGAACAAGAGAAGAATATGCCTTTAACAACCTGAAAAAGTGTCAATAAAGCTTTTAACAGCCTGAAAAAGTGTCAATATAGCCTTGGTTTTAAGGCCTTAATATTAACCCGTACATCAAATGCTCTGAAATTACCTGAGAGACACACTGGATATGTGATGTCTCCCCCACACTTGCAATGGAGCTGGAATAACGTCAGGATTCCTTTTTATTAGCCTAAAAAAGAGAAGAATATGCCTTTAACAGCCTGAAAAGTGTCAATATAGCCTTGGTTTTAAGGCCTTAATATTAAAACCGTACATCAGAATGCTCTGAAATACCTGAGAGACACACTGGATATGTGATGTCTCCCCCACACTTGGAATGGAGCTGGAATAACGTCAGGATTCCTTTTTAGAGTAGCCTGAAAAGAGAAGAAATATGCCTTTAACACCTGAAAAGTGTCAAGCTTTTAACAGCCTGAAAAATGTCAATATACCTTGGTTTAGGGCCTTAATATTAAAACCGTACATCAGAATGCTCTGAAATTACCTGAGAGACACACTGGATATGTGATGTCCTCCCCCACACTTGCAATGGAGCTGGAATAACGTCAGGATTCCTTTTTAGAGTAGCCTGAACAAGAAAGAATATGCCTTTAACAACCTGAAAAAGTGTCAATAAAGCTTTAACAGCCTAAAAAGTGTCAATATAGCCTTGGTTTTAGGCCTTAATATTAAAACCGTACATCAGAATGCTCTGAATTACCTGAGAGACACACTGGATATGTGATGTCTCCCCCACACTTGGAATGGAGCTGGAATAACGTCAGGATTCCTTTTTAGAGTAGCCTGAACAAGAGAAAAATATGCCTTTAACAACCTGAAAAAGTGTCAAAGCTTTAACAGCCTGAAAAAGTGTCAATATAGCCTTGGTTTTAAGGCCTAATATTAAAACCGTACATCAGAATGCTCTGAAATTACCTGAGAGCACACTGGATATGTGATGTCTCCCCCACACTGGAATGGAGCTGGAATAACGTCGGATTCCTTTTTAGAGTAGCCTAACAAGAAGAATATCCTTTACACCTGAAAAAGTGTCATGCTTTTAACAGCCTGAAAAAGTGTCAATATAGCCTTGGTTTTTAAGGCCTTAATATTAAAACCGTACATCAAATGCTCTGAAATTACCTGAGAGACACACTGGATAGGTGATGTCTCCCCCACACTTGCAATGGAGCTGGAATAACGTCAGGATTCCTTTTTAGAGTAGCCTGAACAGAGAAGAATATGCCTTTAACAACCTGAAAAAGTGTCAATAGCTTTTAACAGCCTGAAAAGTGTCAATATAGCCTTGGTTTTAAGGCCTTAATATTAAAACGTACATCAGAATGCTCTGAAATTACCTGAGAGACACACTGGATATGTGATGTCTCCCCCACACTTGGAATGGAGCTGGAATAACGTCAGGATTCCTTTTTTAGAGTAGCCTGAAAAAGAGAAGAATATGCCTTTAACAGCCTGAAAAAGTGTCAAAGCTTTTACAGCCTGAAGTGTCAATATAGCCTTGTTTTAGGGCCTTAATATTAAAACCGTACATCAGAATGCTCTGAAATTACCTGAGAGACACACTGGATATGTGATGTCTCCCCCCACACTTGCAATGGAGCTGGAATAACGTCAGGATTCCTTTTTAGAGTAGCCTAAAAAGAGAAGAATATGCCTTTAAACAGCCTGAAAAGTGTCAATATAGCCTTGGTTTTAAGGCCTTAATATTAAACCGTACATCAGAATGCTCTGAAACTACATGAGAGACACACTGGATAGGTGATGTCTCCCCCACACTTGGAATGGAGCTGGAATAACGTCAGGATTCCTTTTTAGAGTAGCCTGAACAAGAGAAGAATATGCCTTTAACAACCTGAAAAAGTGTCAAAGCTTTTAACAGCCTGAAAATTGTCAATATAGCCTTGGTTTTAAGGCCTTAATATTAAAACCGTACATCAGATGCTCTGAAATTACCTGAGAGACACACTGGATAGGTGATGTCTCCCCACACTTGCAATGGAGCTGGAATAACGTCAGGATTCCTTTTTAGAGTAGCCTAAAAAAGAGAAGAATATGCCTTTAACAGCCTGAAAAAGTGTCAATATAGCCTTGTTTTTAAGGCCTTAATATTAAAACCGTACATCAGAATGCTCTGAAACTACATGAGAGACACACTGGATAGGTGATGTCTCCCCCACACTTGGAATGGAGCTGGAATAACGTCAGGATTCCTTTTAGAGTAGCCTGAACAAGAAAGAATATGCCTTTAACAACCTGAAAAAGTGTCAATAAAGCTTTTAACAGCCTGAAAAAGTGTCAATATAGCCTTGGTTTTAAGGCCTTAATATTAAACCGTACATCAGAATGCTCTGAAATTACCTGAGACACACTGGATATGTGATGTCCTCCCCCACCTTGCATGAGCTGGAATAACGTCAGGATTCCTTTTTAGAGTAGCCTAAAAAGAGAAGAATATGCCTTTAACAGCCTGAAAAAGTGTCAATATAGCCTTGGTTTTAAGGCCTTAATATAAAACCGTACATCAGAATGCTCTGAACTACCTGAGAGACACACTGGATAGTGATGTCTCCCCCACACTGGAATGGAGCTGGAATAACGTCAGGATTCCTTTTTAGAGTAGCCTGAACAGAGAAAATATGCCTTTACAACCTGAAAAAGTGTCAACTTTTAACAGCCTGAAAAAGTGTCAATATAGCCTTGGTTTTAGGCCTTAATATTAAACCGTACATCAGAATGCTCTGAATTACCTGAGAGACACACTGGATATGTGATGTCTCCCCCACACTTGCAATGGAGCTGGAATAACGTCAGGATTCCTTTTTAGAGTAGCCTGAAAAAGAAGAATATGCCTTTAACAGCCTGAAAATGTCAATAGCCTTGTTTTTAGGCCTTAATATTAAAACCGTACATCAGAATGCTCTGAAATACATGAGAGACACACTGGATAGGTGATGTCTCCCCCACACTTGGAATGGAGCTGGAATACGTCAGGATTCCTTTTTAGAGTAGCCTGAACAAGAGAAGAATATGCCTTTAACAACCTGAAAAAGTGTCAATAAAGCTTTTAACAGCCTGAAAAGTGTCAATATAGCCTTGGTTTTAAGGCCTTAATATTAAACCGTACATCAGAATGCTCTGAATTACCTGAGAGACACACTGGATATGTGATGTCTCCCCCACACTTGCAATGGAGCTGGAATAACGTCAGGATTCCTTTTAGAGTAGCCTAAAAAAAGAAGAATATGCCTTTAACAGCCTGAAAAAGTGTCCATATAGCCTTGGTTTTAAGGCCTTAATATTAAAACCGTACATCAGAATGCTCTGAAATTACATGAGAGACACACTGGATAGGTGATGTCCCCCCACACTTGGAATGGAGCTGGAATAACGTCAGGATTCCTTTTTAGAGTAGCCTGAACAAGAGAAGAATATGCCTTTAACACCTGAAAAAGTGTCAAAGCTTTTAACAGCCTGAAAAGTGTCAATATAGCCTTGGTTTTAAGGCCTTAATATTAAAACCGTACATCAGAATGCTCTGAAATTACCTGAGAGACACACTGGATATGTGATGTCTCCCCCACACTTGCAATGGAGCTGGAATAACGTCAGGATTCCTTTTTAGAGTAGCCTAAAAAGAAGAATATGCTTTAACAGCCTGAAAAGTGTCATATAGCCTTGGTTTTAAGGCCTTAATATTAAAACCGTACATCAGAATGCTCTGAATTACCTGAGAGACACACTGATAGGTGATGTCTCCCCCACACTTGGAATGGAGCTGGAATAACGTCAGATTCCTTTTTAGAGTAGCCTGAACAAGAAAAATATGCCTTTAACAACCTGAAAAAGTGTCAAAAAGCTTTTAACAGCCTGAAAAAGTGTCAATATAGCCTTGGTTTTAAGGCCTTAATATTAAAACCGTACATCAGAATGCTCTGAAATTACCTGAGAGACACACTGGATAGGTGATGTCTCCCCCACACTTGAATGGAGCTGGAATAACGTCAGGATTCCTTTTTAGAGTAGCCTGAACAAGAGAAGAATATGCCTTTAACAACCTGAAAAAGTGTCAAAGCTTTTAACAGCCTGAAAAATTGTCAATATAGCCTTGGTTTTAGGCCTTAATATTAAAACCGTACATCAGAATGCTCTGAAATTACCTGAGAGACACACTGGATAGGTGATGTCTCCCCCACACTTGCAATGGAGCTGGAATAACGTCAGGATTCCTTTTTAGAGTAGCCTGAAAAAGAAAGAATATGCCTTTAACAGCCTGAAAAGTGTCATATAGCCTTGGTTTTAAGGCCTTAATATTAAACCGTACATCAGAATGCTCTGAAATTACTGAGAGACACACTGGATAGTGATGTCTCCCCCCACTTGGAATGGAGCTGGAATAACGTCAGGATTCCTTTTTAGAGTAGCCTGAACAGAGAAGAATATGCCTTTACAACCTGAAAAGTGTCAATAAAGCTTTTACAGCCTGAAAAAGTGTCAATATAGCCTGGTTTTAAGGCCTTAATATTAAACCGTACATCAGAATGCTCTGAAATTACCTGAGAGACACACTGGATATGTGATGTTCTCCCCCACACTTGGAATGGAGCTGGAATAACGTCAGGATTCCTTTTTAGAGTAGCCTGAACAGAGAAGATATGCCTTTAACAACCTGAAAAAGTGTCAACTTTTAACAGCCTGAAAAAGTGTCAATATAGCCTTGTTTTAAGGCCTTATATAAAACCGTACATCAGAATGCTCTGAAATACCTGAGAGACACACTGGATAGTGATGTCTCCCCCACACTTGCAATGGAGCTGGAATAACGTCAGGATTCCTTTTTAGAGTAGCCTGAACAAGAGAAGAATATGCCTTTAACAACCTGAAAAAGTGTCAAAAAGCTTTTAACAGCCTGAAAAAGTGTCAATATAGCCTTGGTTTTAGGCCTTAATATTAAAACCGTACATCAGAATGCTCTGAAATTACCTGAGAGACACACTGGATATGTGATGTCTCCCCCACACTTGAATGGAGCTGGAATAACGTCAGGATTCCTTTTTAGAGTAGCCTGAAAAGAAGAATATGCCTTTAACAACCTGAAAAGTGTCAATAGCTTTTAACAGCCTGAAAAAGTCAATATAGCCTTGGTTTTAAGGCCTTAATATTAAAACCGTACATCAGAATGCTCTGAAATACCTGAGAGACACACTGGATAGGTGATGTCTCCCCCACACTTGCAATGGAGCTGGAATAACGTCAGGATTCCTTTTTAGAGTAGCCTAAAAAGAGAAGAATATGCTTTAACAGCCTGAAAAAGTGTCATATAGCCTTGGTTTTAAGGCCTTAATATTAAAACCGTACATCAGAATGCTCTGAAACTACATGAGAGACACACTGGATAGGTGATGTCTCCCCCCACACTTGGAATGGAGCTGGAATAACGTCAGGATTCCTTTTTAGAGTAGCCTGAACAGAGAAGATATGCCTTTAACAACCTGAAAAAGTGTCAAAGCTTTTAACAGCCTGAAAAAGTGTCAATATAGCCTTGGTTTTAAGGCCTTAATATTAAAACCGTACATCAGAATGCTCTGAATTACCTGAGAGACACACTGGATAGTGATGTCTCCCCCACACTTGCAATGGAGCTGGAATAACGTCAGGATTCCTTTTTAGAGTAGCCTAAAAAGAGAAGAATTGCCTTTAACAGCCTGAAAAAGTGTCAATATAGCCTTGGTTTTAAGGCCTTAATATTAAAACCGTACATCAGAATGCTCTGAAACTACCTGAGAGACACACTGGATAGTGATGTCTCCCCCACACTTGGAATGGAGCTGGAATAACGTCAGGATTCCTTTTTATTAGCCTGAACAAGAGAAAATAGCCTTTAACAACCTGAAAAGTGTCAAGCTTTAACAGCCTGAAAAAGTGTCATATAGCCTTGGTTTTAAGGCCTTAATATTAAAACCGTACATCAGAATGCTCTGAAATTACCTGAGACACACTGGATATGTGATGTCTCCCCCACACTTGCAATGGAGCTGGAATAACGTCAGATTCCTTTTTAGAGTAGCCTGAAAAGAGAAGAATATGCCTTTAACAACCTGAAAAGTGTCAATAAAGCTTTTACAGCCTGAAAAGTGTCAATATAGCCTTGGTTTTAAGGCCTTAATATTAAAACCGTACATCAGAATGCTCTGAAATTACCTGAGAGACACACTGGATGTGATGTCTCCCCCACACTTGAATGGAGCTGGAATAATCAGGATTCTTTTTAGAGTAGCCTGAACAAGAGACAATATGCCTTTAACAACCTGAAAAAGTGTCAAAGCTTTAACAGCCTGAAAAGTGTTTCATAGCCTGGTTTTAAGGCCTTATATTAAACCGTACATCAGAATGCTCTGAAATTACATGAGAGACACACTGGATAGTGATGTCTCCCCCACACTTGGAATGGAGCTGGAATAACGTCAGGATTCCTTTTTAGAGTAGCCTGAACAAGAGAAGAATATGCCTTAACAACCTAAAAAGTGTCAATAAGCTTTTAACAGCCTGAAAGTGTCAATATAGCCTTGGTTTTAAGGCCTTAATATTAAACCGTACATCAGATGCTCTGAAATTACCTGAGAGACACACTGGATAGTGATGTCTCCCCCACACTTGCAATGGAGCTGGAATAACGTCAGGATTCCTTTTTAGAGTAGCCTGAACAGAGAAAATATGCCTTTAACAACCTGAAAGTGTCATAAGCTTTTAACAGCCTGAAAAGTGTCAATATAGCCTTGGTTTTAAGGCCTTAATATTAAAACCGTACATCAGAATGCTCTGAAATTACCTGAGAGACACACTGGATATGTGATGTCTCCCCCACACTTGGAATGGAGCTGGAATAACGTCAGGATTCCTTTTTAGAGTAGCCTGAACAAGAGAAGATATGCCTTTAACAACCTGAAAAGTGTCAAGCTTTAAAGCCTGAAAAAGTGTCAATATCCTTGGTTTTAGGCCTTAATATTAAACCGTACATCAGAATGCTCTGAAATTACCTGAGAGACACACTGGATATGTGATGTCTCCCCCACACTTGCAATGGAGCTGGAATAACGTCAGGATTCCTTTTTAGAGTAGCCTAAAAAAGAGAAGAATATGCCTTTAAAGCCTGAAAAAGTGTCAATATAGCCTTGGTTTTAAGGCCTTAATATTAAACCGTACATCAGAATGCTCTGAAACTACATGAGAGACACACTGGATAGGTGATGTCTCCCCCCACTTGGAATGGAGCTGGAATAACGTCAGGATTCCTTTTTAGAGTAGCCTGAACAAGAGAAGAATATGCCTTTAACAACCTGAAAAGTGTCAAAGCTTTTAACAGCCTGAAATTGTCAATATAGCCTTGGTTTTAGGGCCTTAATATTAAAACCGTACATCAGAATGCTCTGAAATTACCTGAGAGACACACTGGATAGGTGATGTCTCCCCCACCTTGCAATGGAGCTGGAATAACGTCAGGATTCCTTTTTAGAGTAGCCTAAAAAGAGAAGAATATGCCTTTAACCCTGAAAAGTGTCAATATAGCCTTGGTTTTAAGGCCTTAATATTAAAACCGTACATCAGAATGCTCTGAAACTACATGAGAGACACACTGGATAGGTGATGTCTCCCCCACACTTGGAATGGAGCTGGAATAACGTCAGGATTCCTTTTTAGAGTAGCCTGAACAAGAGAAAATATGCCTTTAACAACCTGAAAAAGTGTCAATAAAGCTTTTAACAGCCTGAAAAAGTGTCAATATAGCCTTGGTTTTAAGGCCTTAATATTAAACCGTACATCAGAATGCTCTGAAATTACCTGAGAGACACACTGGATATGTGATGTCTCCCCACACTTGCAATGGAGCTGGAATAACGTCAGGATTCCTTTTTAGAGTAGCCTAAAAAAGAGAAGAATATGCCTTTAACAGCCTGAAAAAGTGTCATATAGCCTTGGTTTTAAGGCCTTAATATTAAAACCGTACATCAAATGCTCTGAAACTACCTGAGAGACACACTGGATAGGTGATGTCTCCCCCACACTTGGAATGGAGCTGGAATAACGTCAGGATTCCTTTTTAGAGTAGCCTGAACAAGAGAAGAATATGCCTTTAACAACCTGAAAAAGTGTCAAAGCTTTTAACAGCCTGAAAAGTGTCAATATAGCCTTGGTTTTAAGGCCTTAATATTAAAACCGTACATCAGAATGCTCTGAAATTACCTGAGAGACACACTGGATATGTGATGTCTCCCCCACACTTGCAATGGAGCTGGAATAACGTCAGGATTCCTTTTTAGAGTAGCCTGAAAAAGAGAAGAATATGCCTTTAACAACCTGAAAAAGTGTCAATAAAGCTTTTAACAGCCTGAAAAAGTGTCATATAGCCTTGGTTTTAAGGCCTTAATATTAAACCGTACATCAGAATGCTCTAAATTACCTGAGAGACACACTGGATATTGATGTCTCCCCCACACTTGGAATGGAGCTGGAATAACGTCAGGATTCCTTTTTAGAGTAGCCTGAACAAGAGAAAATTGCCTTTAACAACCTGAAAAAGTGTCAAAGCTTTTAACAGCCTGAAAAAGTGTCAATATAGCCTTGGTTTTAGGCCTTAATATTAAAACCGTACATCAGAATGCTCTGAAATTACCTGAGAGACACACTGTAGGTGATGTCTCCCCCACTTGCAATGGAGCTGGAATAACGTCAGGATTCCTTTTTAGAGTAGCCTAAACAAGAGAAGAATATGCCTTTAACAGCCTGAAAAGTGTCAATATAGCCTGGTTTTAAGGCCTTAATATTAAACCGTACATCAGAATGCTCTGAAATTACCTGAGAGACACACTGGATAGTTGATGTCTCCCCCACACTTGGAATGGAGCTGGAATAACGTCAGGATTCCTTTTTAGAGTAGCCTGAACAAGAGAGAATATGCCTTTAACAACCTGAAAAAGTGTCATAAAGCTTTAACAGCCTGAAAAAGTGTCAATATAGCCTTGGTTTTAAGGCCTTAATATTAAAACCGTACATCAGAATGCTCTGAAATTACCTGAGAGACACACTGGATATGTGATGTCTCCCCCACACTTGCAATGGAGCTGGAATAACGTCAGGATTCCTTTTTAGAGTAGCCTGAAGAGAGAAGAATATGCCTTTTACAGCCTGAAAAAGTGTCAATATAGCCTTGGTTTTAAGGCCTTAATATTAAAACCGTACATCAGAATGCTCTGAAATACCTGAGAGACACACTGGATAGGTGATGTCTCCCCACACTTGGAATGGAGCTGGAATAACGTCAGGATTCCTTTTTAGAGTAGCCTGAACAAGAGAAGAATATGCCTTTAAGCCTGAAAAAGTGTCAATATAGCCTTGGTTTTAAGGCCTTAATATTAAACCGTACATCAGAATGCTCTGAATTACATGAGAGACACACTGGATAGTGATGTCTCCCCCACACTTGGAATGGAGCTGGAATAACGTCAGGATTCCTTTTTAGAGTAACAACCTGAAAAAGTGTCAAAGCTTTTAACAGCCTGAAAAGTGTCAATATAGCCTTGGTTTTAGGGCCTTAATATTAAACCGTACATCAGAATGCTCTGAAATTACGAGAGACACACTGGATATGTGATGTCCCCCACACTTGCAATGGAGCTGGAATAACGTCAGGATTCCTTTTTAGAGTAGCCTAAAAAGAGAAGAATATGCCTTTAACAGCCTGAAAAGTGTCAATATAGCCTTGTTTTAAGGCCTTAATATTAAAACCGTACATCAGAATGCTCTGAAACTACATGAGAGACACACTGGATAGGTGATGTCTCCCCCACACTTGGAATGGAGCTGGAATAACGTCAGGATTCCTTTTTAGAGTAGCCTGAACAAGAAGAATAATGCCTTTAACAACCTGAAAAAGTGTCAAAAGCTTTTAACAGCCTGAAAATGTCAATATAGCCTTGGTTTTTAGGCCTTAATATTAAAACCGTACATCAGAATGCTCTGAAATTACCTGAGAGACACACTGGATATGATGTCTCCCCCACACTTGCAATGGAGCTGGAATAACGTCAGGATTCCTTTTTAGAGTAGCCTAAAAGAGAAGAATATGCCTTTAACAGCCTGAAAAAGTGTCAATATAGCCTTGGTTTTAAGGCCTTAATATTAAACCGTACATCAGAATGCTCTGAAATTACATGAGAGACACACTGGATAGGTGATGTCTCCCCCACACTTGGAATGGAGCTGGAATAACGTCAGGATTCCTTTTTAGAGTAGCCTGAACAAGAGAAAATATGCCTTTAACAACCTGAAAAAGTGTCAAAGCTTTTAACAGCCTGAAAAAGTGTCAATATAGCCTTGGTTTTAAGGCCTTAATATTAAAACCGTACATCAGAATGCTCTGAAATTACCTGAGAGACACACTGGATATGTGATGTCTCCCCCACACTTGCAATGGAGCTGGAATAACGTCAGGATTCCTTTTAGAGTAGCCTAAAAAGAGAAGAATATGCCTTTAACAGCCTGAAAAAGTGTCAATATAGCCTTGGTTTTAAGGCCTTAATATTAAAACCGTACATCAGAATGCTCTGAAACTACATGAGACACACTGGATAGGTGATGTCTCCCCACACTTGGAATGGAGCTGGAATAACGTCAGGATTCCTTTTTAGAGTAGCCTGAACAAGAGAAGAATATGCCTTTAACAACCTGAAAAAGTGTCAAAAGCTTTTAACAGCCTGAAAAGTGTCAATATAGCCTTGGTTTTAAGGCCTTAATATTAAAACCGTACATCAGAATGCTCTGAAATTACCTGAGAGACCACTGGATATGTGATGTCTCCCCCACACTTGCAATGGAGCTGGAATAACGTCAGGATTCCTTTTTAGAGTAGCCTGAAAAGAGAGAATATATCCTTTAACAACCTGAAAAGTGTCAAGCTTTTAACAGCCTGAAAAAGTGTCAATATAGCCTTGGTTTTAAGGCCTTAATATTAAAACCGTACATCAGAATGCTCTGAATTACCTGAGAGACACACTGGATAGTGATGTCTCCCCCACACTTGCAATGGAGCTGGAATAACGTCAGGATTCCTTTTTAGAGTAGCCTGAACAGAGAAATATGCCTTTAACAACCTAAATGTCAAAGCTTTAACAGCCTGAAAAAGTGTCAATATAGCCTTGGTTTTAAGGCCTTAATATTAAACCGTACATCAGAATGCTCTGAAATTACCTGAGAGACACACTGGATAGGTGATGTCTCCCCCACACTTGGAATGGAGCTGGAATAACGTCAGGATTCCTTTTTAGAGTAGCCTAAAGAGAAGAATATGCCCTTTAACAGCCTGAAAAAGTGTCATATAGCCTTGGTTTTAAGGCCTTAATATTAAAACCGTACATCAGAATGCTCTGAAATTACCTGAGAGACACACTGGATAGGTGATGTCTCCCCCACACTTGGAATGGAGCTGGAATAACGTCAGGATTCCTTTTTAGAGTAGCCTGAACAAGAGAAGAATATGCCTTTAACAACCTGAAAAAGTGTCAATAAAGCTTTTAACAGCCTGAAAAGTGTCAATATAGCCTTGGTTTTAAGGCCTAATATTAAAACCGTACATCAGAATGCTCTGAAATTACCTGAGAGACACACTGATATGTGATGTCTCCCCCACACTTGCAATGGAGCTGGAATAACGTCAGGATTCCTTTTTAGAGTAGCCTGAAAAGAGAAAATATGCCTTTAACAGCCTGAAAAAGTGTCAATATAGCCTTGGTTTTAAGGCCTTAATATTAAAACCGTACATCAGAATGCTCTGAAACTACCTGAGACACACTGGATAGTGATGTCTCCCCCACACTTGGAATGGAGCTGGAATAACGTCAGGATTCCTTTTTAGAGTAGCCTGAACAAGAGAAGAATATGCCTTTAACAGCCTGAAAAGTGTCAATATAGCCTTGGTTTTAAGGCCTTAATATTAAAACCGTACATCAAATGCTCTGAAATTACCTGAGAGACACACTGGATAGTGATGTCTCCCCCACACTTGCAATGGAGCTGGAATAACGTCAGGATTCCTTTTTAGAGTAGCCTGAACAGAGAAAATATGCCTTTAACAACCTGAAAAAGTGTCAAGCTTTTAACAGCCTGAAAAGTGTCAATATAGCCTTGGTTTTAGGGCCTTAATATTAAAACCGTACATCAGAATGCTCTGAAATTACCTGAGAGACACACTGGATATGTGATGTCTCCCCCACACTTGCAATGGAGCTGGAATAACGTCAGGATTCCTTTTTAGAGTAGCCTAAAAAAGAGAAGAATATGCCTTTAACAACCTGAAAAAGTGTCAATAAAGCTTTTAACAGCCTGAAAAAGTGTCAATATAGCCTTGGTTTTAAGGCCTTAATATTAAAACGTACATCAGAATGCTCTGAAATTACCTGAGAGACACACTGGATATGTGATGTCTCCCCCACACTTGGAATGGAGCTGGAATAACGTCAGGATTCCTTTTAGAGTAGCCTGAACAGAGAGAAAATATGCCTTTAACAACCTGAAAAAGTGTCAAAGCTTTTAACAGCCTGAAAAAGTGTCAATATAGCCTTGGTTTTAGGCCTTAATATAACCGTACATCAGAATGCTCTGAAATACCTGAGAGACACACTGGATAGGTGATCTCCCCCACACTTGCAATGGAGCTGGAATAACGTCAGGATTCCTTTTTAGAGTAGCCTAAAAAGAGAAGAATATGCCTTTAACAGCCTGAAAAAGTGTCAATATAGCCTTGGTTTTAAGGCCTTAAATTAAAACCGTACATCAGAATGCTCTGAAATTACCTGAGAGACACACTGGATAGGTGATGTCTCCCCCACACTTGGAATGGAGCTGGAATAACGTCAGGATTCCTTTTTAGAGTAGCCTGAAAGAGAAGAATATGCCTTTAACAACCTGAAAAGTGTCAATAAAGCTTTTAACAGCCTGAAAAAGTGTCAATATAGCCTTGGTTTTAGGCCTTAATATTAAAACCGTACATCAGAATGCTCTGAAATTACCTGAGAGACACACTGGATATGTGATGTCTCCCCCACACTTGCATGGAGCTGGAATAACGTCAGGATTCCTTTTTAGAGTAGCCTAACAAAGAGAAAATATGCCTTTAACAGCCTGAAAAGTGTCAATATAGCCTTGGTTTTAAGGCCTTAATATTAAACCGTACATCAGAATGCTCTGAAATACCTGAGAGACACACTGGATAGGTGATGTCTCCCCCACACTTGGAATGGAGCTGGAATAACGTCAGGATTCCTTTTTAGAGTAGCCTGAACAGAGAAGAATATGCCTTTAACAGCCTGAAAAAGTGTCATATAGCCTTGGTTTTAAGGCCTTAATATTAAAACCGTACATCAGAATGCTCTGAAATTACCTGAGAGACACACTGGATATGTGATGTCTCCCCCCACTTTGAATGGAGCTGGAATACGTCAGATTCCTTTTTAGAGTAGCCTGAACAAGAGAAGAATATGCCTTTAACACCTGAAAAATGCCAAAAAAGTGTCATTTAAAGCCTGAAAAATGTCAATATAGCCTTGGTTTAAGGCCTTAATATTAAAACCGTACATCAGAATGCTCTGAAATTACCTGAGAGACACACTGGATAGGTGATGTCTCCCCCACACTTGGAATGGAGCTGGAATAACGTCAGGATTCCTTTTTAGAGTAGCCTGAACAAGAGAAATATGCCTTTAACAACCTGAAAAGTGTCAATAAAGCTTTTAACAGCCTGAAAAGTGTCAATATAGCCTTGGTTTTAAGGCCTTAATATTAAACCCGTACATCAAATGCTCTGAAATACCTGAGAGACACACTGGATAGGTGATGTCTCCCCACACTTGGAATGGAGCTGGAATAACGTCAGGATTCCTTTTTAGAGTAGCCTGAAAAAGAGAAGAATATGCCTTTAACAGCCTGAAAAAGTGTCAAATATTGCCTTGGTTAAGGCCTTAATATTAAAACCGTACATCAGAATGCTCTGAAATTACCTGAGAGACACACTGGATAGGTGATGTCTCCCCCACACTTGGAATGGAGCTGGAATAACGTCAGGATTCCTTTTTAGAGTAGCCTGAACAAGAGAATATGCCTTTACAGCCTGAAAAAGTGTCAATATAGCCTTGGTTTTAAGGCCTTAATATTAAAACCGTACATCAGAATGCTCTGAAATTACCTGAGAGACACACTGGATAGGTGATGTCTCCCCCACACTTGGAATGGAGCTGGAATAACGTCAGATTCCTTTTTAGAGTAGCCTGAAAAAGAGAAATATGCCTTTAACAACCTGAAAAGTGTCAATAAAGCTTTTAACAGCCTGAAAAGTGTCAATATAGCCTTGGTTTTAAGGCCTTAATATTAAACCGTACATCAGAATGCTCTGAAATTACCTGAGAGACACACTGGATATGTGATGTCTCCCCCACACTTGGAATGGAGCTGGAATAACGTCAGGATTCCTTTTTAGAGTAGCCTAAACAAGAGAAGAATAGCCTTTAACAGCCTGAAAAAGTGTCAATATAGCCTTGTTTTAAGGCCTTAATATTAAAACCGTACATCAGAATGCTCTGAAATTACCTGAGAGACACACTGGATAGGTGTTGTCCCCCCACACTTGGAATGGAGCTGGAATAACGTCAGGATTCCTTTTGAGTAGCCTGAAAAAGAGAATAATATGCCTTTAACAGCCTGAAAAAGTGTCAATATAGCCTTGTTTTAAGGCCTTAATATTAAAACCGTACATCAGAATGCTCTGAAACTACCTGAGAGACACACTGGATATGTGATGTCTCCCCCACACTTGCAAGGAGCTGGAATACGTCAGGATTCCTTTTTAGAGTAGCCTGAACAAGAGAAGAATATGCCTTTACAACCTGAAAAGTGTCAATAAAGCTTTTAACAGCCTGAAAAAGTGTCAATATAGCCTTGGTTTTAAGGCCTTAATATTAAAACCGTACATCAGAATGCTCTGAAATTACCTGAGAGACACACTGGATATGTGATGTCTCCCCCACGTTTGCAATGGAGCTGGAATAACGTCAGGATTCCTTTTTAGAGTCGCCTGAAAAAGAGAAGAATATGACTTTAACAACCTGAAAAACTGTCAATATGCCTTTAGCAACCTGAAAAAGTGTCAATAAAGCCTTTAACAGCCTGAAAAAGTGTCAATATAGCCTTGGTTTTAAGGCCTTAATATTAAAACCGTACATCAGAATGCTCTGAAATTACCTGAGAGACACAATGGGTAGGTGATGTCTCCCCCACACTTGGAATGGAGCTGGAATAACGTCAGGATTCCTTTTTAGAGTAGCCTGAAAAAGAGAAGAATATGCCTTTAACAGCCTGAAAAAGTGTCAATATTGCCTTGGTTTTAAGGCCTTAATATTAAAACCGTACATCAGAATGCTCTGAAACTACCTGAGAGACACACTGGATATGTGATGTCTCCCCCACACTTGCAAGGGAGCTGGAATAACGTCAGGATTCCTTTTTAGAGTAGCCTGAACAAGAGAAGAATATGCCTTTAACAACCTGAAAAAGTGTCAATAAAGCTTTTAACAGCCTGAAAAAGTGTCAATATAGCCTTGGTTTTAAGGCCTTAATATTAAAACCGTACATCAGAATGCTCTGAAATTACCTGAGAGACACACTGGATATGTGATGTCTCCCCCACGTTTGCAATGGAGCTGGAATAACGTCAGGATTCCTTTTTAGAGTAGCCTGAAAAAGAGAAGAATATGCCTTTAACAACCTGAAAAAGTGTCAATAAAGCTTGTAAAAACAGCCTGAAAAAGTGTCAATATAGCCTTGGTTTTAAGGCCTTAATAATAAAACCGTACATCAGAATGATCTGAAATTACCTGAGAGACACACTGGATAGGTGATGTCTCCCCCACACTTGGAATGGAGCTGGAATAACGTCAGGATTCCTTTTTAGAGTAGCCTGAAAAAGAGAAGAATATGCCTTTAACAGCCTGAAAAAGTGTCAATATAGCCTTGGTTTTAAGGCCTTAATATTAAAACCGTACATCAGAATGCTCTGAAATTACCTGAGAGACACACTGGATAGGTGATGTCTCCCCCACACTTGCAATGGAGCTGGAATAACGTCAGGATTCCTTTTTAGAGTAGCCTAAAAAAGAGAAGAATATGCCTTTAACAGCCTGAAAAAGTGTCAATATAGCCTTGGTTTTAAGGCCTTAATATTAAAACCGTACATCAGAATGCTCTGAAATTACATGAGAGACACACTGGATAGGTGATGTCTCCCCCACACTTGGAATGGAGCTGGAATAACGTCAGGATTCCTTTTTAGAGTAGCCTGAACAAGAGAAGAATATGCCTTTAACAACCTGAAAAAGTGTCAATAAAGCTTTTAACAGCCTGAAAAAGTGTCAATATAGCCTTGGTTTTAAGGCCTTAATATTAAAACCGTACATCAGAATGCTCTGAAATTACCTGAGAGACACACTGGATAGTGATGTCTCCCCCACACTTGGAATGGAGCTGGAATAACGTCAGGATTCCTTTTTAGAGTAGCCTGAAAAGAGAAGAATATGCCTTTAACAGCCTGAAAAAGTGTCAATATTGCCTTGGTTTTTAAGGCCTTAATATTAAAACCGTACATCAGAATGCTCTGAAACTACCTGAGAGACACACTGGATAGTGATGTCTCCCCCACACTTGCAATGGAGCTGGAATAACGTCAGGATTCCTTTTTAGAGTAGCCTGAAAAAGAGAAGAATATGCCTTTAACAGCCTGAAAAAGTGTCAATATAGCCTTGGTTTAAGGCCTTAATATTAAAACCGTACATCAGAATGCTCTGAAATTACCTGAGAGACACACTGGATAGGTGATGTCTCCCCCACACTTGGAATGGAGCTGGAATAACGTCAGGATTCCTTTTTAGAGTAGCCTAAAAAAGAGAAGAATATGCCTTTAACAGCCTGAAAAAGTGTCAATATAGCCTTGGTTTTAAGGCCTTAATATTAAAACCGTACATCAGAATGCTCTGAAACTACCTGAGAGACACACTGGATAGGTGATGTCTCCCCCACACTTGGAATGGAGCTGGAATAACGTCAGGATTCCTTTTTAGAGTAGCCTGAACAAGAGAAGAATATGCCTTTAACAACCTGAAAAAGTGTCAAAGCTTTTAACAGCCTGAAAAAGTGTCAATATAGCCTTGGTTTTAGGCCTTAATATTAAAACCGTACATCAGAATGCTCTGAAATTACCTGAGAGACACACTGGATAGGTGATGTCTCCCCCACACTTGGAATGGAGCTGGAATAACGTCAGGATTCCTTTTTAGAGTAGCCTGAACAAGAGAAGAATATGCCTTTAACACCTGAAAAAGTGTCAATAAAGCTTTTAAGCCTGAAAAAGTGTCAATATAGCCTTGGTTTTAGGGCCTTAATATTAAAACCGTACATCAGATGCTCTGAAATTACATGAGAGACACACTGGATAGGTGATGTCTCCCCACACTTGGAATGGAGCTGGAATAACGTCAGGATTCCTTTTTAGAGTAGCCTGAAAAAGAGAAGAATATGCCTTTAACAACCTGAAAAAGTGTCAATAAAGCTTTTAACAGCCTGAAAAAGTGTCAATATAGCCTTGGTTTTAAGGCCTTAATATTAAAAACGTACATCAGAATGCTCTGAAATTACCTGAGAGACACACTGGATAGGTGATGTCTCCCCCACACTTGGAATGGAGCTGGAATAACGTCAGGATTCCTTTTTAGAGTAGCCTGAAAAGAGAAGAATATGCCTTTAACAGCCTGAAAAAGTGTCAATATAGCCTTGGTTTTAAGGCCTTAATATTAAAACCGTACATCAGAATGCTCTGAAACTACCTGAGAGACACACTGGATAGGTGATGTCTCCCCCACACTTGGAATGGAGCTGGAATAACGTCAGGATTCCTTTTAGAGTAGCCTGAACAAGAGAAGAATATGCCTTTAACAACCTGAAAAAGTGTCAATAAAGCTTTTAACAGCCTGAAAAAGTGTCAATATAGCCTTGGTTTTAAGGCCTTAATATTAAAACCGTACATCAGAATGCTCTGAAATTACCTGAGAGACACACTGGATATGTGATGTCTCCCCCACACTTGGAATGGAGCTGGAATAACGTCAGGATTCCTTTTTAGAGTAGCCTGAAAAAGAGAGAATATGACTTTAACAACCTGAAAAAGTGTCAATAGCAATTCAAAGCCTTTAACAGCCTGAAAAGTGTCAATATAGCCTTGGTTTTAAGGCCTTAATATTAAAACCGTACATCAGAATGCTCTGAAATTACCTGAGAGACACACTGGATAGGTGATGTCTCCCCCCACACTTGGAATGGAGCTGGAATAACGTCAGGATTCCTTTTTAGAGTAGCCTGAAAAAGAGAAGAATATGCCTTTAACAGCCTGAAAAAGTGTCAATATAGCCTTGGTTTTAAGGCCTTAATATTAAAACCGTACATCAGAATGCTCTGAAACTACCTGAGAGACACACTGGATAGGTGATGTCTCCCCCACACTTGGAATGGAGCTGGAATAACGTCAGGATTCCTTTTTAGAGTAGCCTGAACAAGAGAAGAATATGCCTTTAACAACCTGAAAAAGTGTCAATAAGCTTTTAACAGCCTGAAAAAGTGTCAATATAGCCTTGGTTTTAAGGCCTTAATATTAAAACCGTACATCAGAATGCTCTGAAATTACCTGAGAGACACACTGGATATGTGATGTCTCCCCCACACTTGGAATGGAGCTGGAATAACGTCAGGATTCCTTTTTAGAGTAGCCTGAACAAGAGAAGAATATGCCTTTAACAACCTGAAAAAGTGTCAATAAGCTTTTAACAGCCTGAAAAAGTGTCAATATAGCCTTGGTTTTAAGGCCTTAATATTAAAACCGTACATCAGAATGCTCTGAAATTACCTGAGAGACACACTGGATAGGTGATGTCTCCCCCACACTTGGAATGGAGCTGGAATAACGTCAGGATTCCTTTTTAGAGTAGCCTGAAAAGAGAAGAATATGCCTTTAACAGCCTGAAAAAGTGTCATATAGCCTTGGTTTTAAGGCCTTAATATTAAAACCGTACATCAGAATGCTCTGAAATTACCTGAGAGACACACTGGATAGGTGATGTCTCCCCCACACTTGCAATGGAGCTGGAATAACGTCAGGATTCCTTTTTAGAGTAGCCTAAAAAAGAGAAGAATATGCTTTAACAGCCTGAAAAAGTGTCAATATAGCCTTGGTTTTAAGGCCTTAATATTAAAACCGTACATCAGAATGCTCTGAAATTACCTGAGAGACACACTGGATAGGTGATGTCTCCCCCACACTTGGAATGGAGCTGGAATAACGTCAGGATTCCTTTTTAGAGTAGCCTGAACAAGAGAAGAATAGGCCTTTAACAACCTGAAAAAGTGTCAATAAAGCTTTTAACAGCCTGGAAAAGTGTCAACATAGCCTTGGTTTTAAGGCCTTAATATTAAAACCGTACATCAGAATGCTCTGAAATTACCTGAGAGACACACTGGATAGGTGATGTCTCCCCCACACTTGGAATGGAGCTGGAATAACGTCAGGATTCCTTTTTAGAGTAGCCTGAAAAAGAGAAGAATATGCCTTTAACAGCCTGAAAAAGTGTCAATATAGCCTTGGTTTTAAGGCCTTAATATTAAAACCGTACATCAGAATGCTCTGAAATTACCTGAGAGACACACTGGATAGGTGATGTCTCCCCCACACTTGGAATGGAGCTGGAATAACGTCAGGATTCCTTTTTAGAGTAGCCTGAAAAGAGAAGAATATGCCTTTAACAGCCTGAAAAAGTGTCAATATAGCCTTGGTTTTAAGGCCTTAATATTAAAACCGTACATCAGAATGCTCTGAAATTACCTGAGAGACACACTGGATAGGTGATGTCTCCCCCACACTTGGAATGGAGCTGAATAACGTCAGGATTCCTTTTTAGAGTAGCCTAAAAAAGAGAAGAATATGCCTTTAACAGCCTGAAAAAGTGTCAATATAGCCTTGGTTTTAAGGCCTTAATATTAAAACCGTACATCAGAATGCTCTGAAACTACATGAGAGACACACTGGATAGGTGATGTCTCCCCCACACTTGGAATGGAGCTGGAATAACGTCAGGATTCCTTTTTAGAGTAGCCTGAACAAGAGAAGAATATGCCTTTAACAACCTGAAAAAGTGTCAAAGCTTTTAACAGCCTGAAAAAGTGTCAATATAGCCTTGGTTTTAAGGCCTTAATATTAAAACCGTACATCAGAATGCTCTGAAATTACCTGAGAGACACACTGGATAGGTGATGTCTCCCCCACACTTGGAATGGAGCTGGAATAACGTCAGGATTCCTTTTTAGAGTAGCCTGAACAAGAGAAGAATATGCCTTTAACAACCTGAAAAAGTGTCAATAAAGCTTTTAACAGCCTGAAAAAGTGTCAATATAGCCTTGGTTTTAGGGCCTTAATATTAAAACCGTACATCAGAATGCTCTGAAATTACCTGAGAGACACACTGGATATGTGATGTCTCCCCCACACTTGCAATGGAGCTGGAATAACGTCAGGATTCCTTTTTAGAGTAGCCTAAAAAAGAGAAGAATATGCCTTTAACAACCTGAAAAAGTGTCAATAAAGCTTTTAACAGCCTGAAAAAGTGTCAATATAGCCTTGGTTTTAAGGCCTTAATATTAAAACCGTACATCAGAATGCTCTGAAATTACCTGAGAGACACACTGGATATGTGATGTCTCCCCCACACTTGGAATGGAGCTGGAATAACGTCAGGATTCCTTTTTAGAGTAGCCTGAACAAGAGAAAAATATGCCTTTAAAAACCTGAAAAAGTGTCAACCTTTTAACAGCCTGAAAAAGTGTCAATATAGCCTTGGTTTTAGGGCCTTAATAAAAAACGTACATCAGAATGCTCTGAAATTACTGAGAGACACACTGGATAGGTGATGTCTCCCCCACACTTGCAATGGAGCTGGAATAACGTCAGGATTCCTTTTAGAGTAGCCTAAAAAAGAGAAGAATATGCCTTTAACAGCCTGAAAAAGTGTCAATATAGCCTTGGTTTTAAGGCCTTAATATTAAAACCGTACATCAGAATGCTCTGAAATTACCTGAGAGACACACTGGATAGGTGATGTCTCCCCCACATTGCAATGGAGCTGGAATAACGTCAGGATTCCTTTTTAGAGTAGCCTAAAAAGAGAAGAATATGCCTTTAACAGCCTGAAAAGTGTCAATATAGCCTTGGTTTTAAGGCCTTAATATTAAAACCGTACATCAGAATGCTCTGAAATTACCTGAGAGACACACTGGATAGGTGATGTCTCCCCCACACTTGGAATGGAGCTGGAATAACGTCAGGATTCCTTTTTAGAGTAGCCTGAAAAGAGAAGAATATGCCTTTAACAACCTGAAAAAGTGTCAATAAAGCTTTAACAGCCTGAAAAAGTGTCAATATAGCCTTGGTTTTAAGGCCTTAATATTAAAACCGTACATCAGAATGCTCTGAAATTACCTGAGAGACACACTGGATATGTGATGTCTCCCCACACTTGCAATGGAGCTGGAATAACGTCAGGATTCCTTTTTAGAGTAGCCTGAAAAGAGAAGAATATGCCTTTAACAGCCTGAAAAAGTGTCAATATAGCCTTGGTTTTAAGGCCTTAATATTAAACCGTACATCAGAATGCTCTGAAACTACCTGAGAGACACACTGGATAGGTGATGTCTCCCCCACACTTGGAATGGAGCTGGAATAACGTCAGGATTCCTTTTTAGAGTAGCCTGAACAAGAAAGAATATGCCTTTACAGCCTGAAAAAGTGTCAATATAGCCTTGGTTTTAAGGCCTTAATATTAAAACCGTACATCAGAATGCTCTGAAATTACCTGAGAGACACACTGGATATGTGATGTCTCCCCCACTTTGAATGGAGCTGGAATAACGTCAGGATTCCTTTTTAGAGTAGCCTGAACAAGAGAGAATATGCCTTTAACAACCTGAAAAAGTGTCAAGCTTTTAACAGCCTGAAAAAGTGTCAATATAGCCTTGGTTTTAAGGCCTTAATATTAAAACCGTACATCAGAATGCTCTGAAATTACCTGAGAGACACACTGGATATGTGATGTCTCCCCCACACTTGCAATGGAGCTGGAATAACGTCAGGATTCCTTTTTAGAGTAGCCTAAAAAAGAAGAATATGCCTTTAACAACCTGAAAAAGTGTCAATAAGCTTTTAACAGCCTGAAAAAGTGTCAATATAGCCTTGGTTTTAAGGCCTTAATATTAAACCGTACATCAGAATGCTCTGAAATTACCTGAGAGACACACTGGATAGTGATGTGTCTCCCCCACACTTGGAATGGAGCTGGAATAACGTCAGGATTCCTTTTTAGAGTAGCCTGAACAAGAGAAAAATTGCCTTTAACAACCTGAAAAAGTGTCAAGCTTTTAACAGCCTGAAAAAGTGTCAATATAGCCTTGGTTTTAAGGCCTTAATATTAAAACCGTACATCAGAATGCTCTGAAATTACCTGAGAGACACACTGGATAGGTGATGTCTCCCCCACACTTGGAATGGAGCTGGATAACGTCAGGATTCCTTTTTAGAGTAGCCTAAAAAGAGAAATATGCCTTTAACAGCCTGAAAAAGTGTCAATATAGCCTTGGTTTTAAGGCCTTAATATTAAAACCGTACATCAGAATGCTCTGAAATTACCTGAGAGACACACTGGATAGGTGATGTCTCCCCACACTTGCAATGGAGCTGGAATAACGTCAGGATTCCTTTTTAGAGTAGCCTAAAAAGAGAAGAATATGCCTTTAACAGCCTGAAAAAGTGTCAATATAGCCTTGGTTTTAAGGCCTTAATATTAAAACCGTACATCAGAATGCTCTGAAATTACCTGAGAGACACACTGGATAGGTGATGTCTCCCCCACACTTGGAATGGAGCTGGAATAACGTCAGGATTCCTTTTTAGAGTAGCCTGAACAAGAGAAGAATATGCCTTTAACAACCTGAAAAAGTGTCAATAAAGCTTTTAACAGCCTGAAAAGTGTCAATATAGCCTTGGTTTTAAGGCCTTAATATTAAAACCGTACATCAGAATGCTCTGAAATTACCTGAGAGACACACTGGATATGTGATGTCTCCCCGACACTTCCAATGGAGCTGGAATAACGTCAGGATTCCTTTTTAGAGTAGCCTGAATAAGAGAAGAATATGCCTTTAACAGCCTGAAAAAGTGTCAATATAGCCTTGGTTTTAAGGCCTTAATATTAAAACCGTACATCAGAATGCTCTGAAATTACCTGAGAGACACACTGGATAGGTGATGTCTCCCCCACACTTGGAATGGAGCTGGAATAACGTCAGGATTCCTTTTTAGAGTAGCCTGAACAAGAGAAGAATATGCCTTTAACAGCCTGAAAAAGTGTCAATATAGCCTTGGTTTTAAGGCCTTAATATTAAAACCGTACATCAGAATGCTCTGAAATTACCTGAGAGACACACTGGATATGTGATGTCTCCCCCACGTTTGCAATGGAGCTGGAATAACGTCAGGATTCCTTTTTATTCTAGCCTGAACAAGAGAAGAATATGCCTTTAACAACCTGAAAAAGTGTCAAAGCTTTTAACAGCCTGAAAAAGTGTCAATATAGCCTTGGTTTTAGGGCCTTAATATTAAAACCGTACATCAGAATGCTCTGAAATTACCTGAGAGACACACTGGATATGTGATGTCTCCCCCACACTTGCAATGGAGCTGGAATAACGTCAGGATTCCTTTTTAGAGTAGCCTAAAAAAGAGAAGAATATGCCTTTAACAACCTGAAAAAGTGTCAATAAAGCTTTTAACAGCCTGAAAAAGTGTCAATATAGCCTTGGTTTTAAGGCCTTAATATTAAAACCGTACATCAGAATGCTCTGAAATTACCTGAGAGACACACTGGATATGTGATGTCTCCCCCACACTTGGAATGGAGCTGGAATAACGTCAGGATTCCTTTTTAGAGTAGCCTGAACAAGAGAAAATATGCCTTTACAACCTGAAAAAGTGTCAAAGCTTTTAACAGCCTGAAAAAGTGTCAATATAGCCTTGGTTTTAAGGCCTTAATATTAAAACGTACATCAGAATGCTCTGAAATTACCTGAGAGACACACTGGATAGGTGATGTCTCCCCCACACTTGGAATGGAGCTGGAATAACGTCAGGATTCCTTTTTAGAGTAGCCTAAAAAAGAGAAGAATATGCCTTTAACAGCCTGAAAAAGTGTCAATATAGCCTTGGTTTTAAGGCCTTAATATTAAAACCGTACATCAGAATGCTCTGAAATTACCTGAGAGACACACTGGATAGGTGATGTCTCCCCCACACTTGCAATGGAGCTGGAATAACGTCAGGATTCCTTTTTAGAGTAGCCTAAAAAAGAGAAGAATATGCCTTTAACAGCCTGAAAAAGTGTCAATATAGCCTTGGTTTTAAGGCCTTAAATTAAAACCGTACATCAGAATGCTCTGAAATTACCTGAGAGACACACTGGATAGGTGATGTCTCCCCCACACTTGGAATGGAGCTGGAATAACGTCAGGATTCCTTTTTAGAGTAGCCTGAAAAAGAGAAATGCCTTTAACAACCTGAAAAAGTGTCATAAAGCTTTTAACAGCCTGAAAAAGTGTCAATATAGCCTTGGTTTTAGGCCTTAATATTAAAACCGTACATCAGAATGCTCTGAAATTACCTGAGAGACACACTGGATATGTGATGTCTCCCCCACACTTGGAATGGAGCTGGAATAACGTCAGGATTCCTTTTTAGAGTAGCCTGAAAAAGAGAAGAATATGCCTTTAACAGCCTGAAAAAGTGTCAATATAGCCTTGGTTTTAAGGCCTTAATATTAAAACCGTACATCAGAATGCTCTGAAATTACCTGAGAGACACACTGGATAGGTGATGTCTCCCCCACACTTGGAATGGAGCTGGAATAACGTCAGGATTCCTTTTTAGAGTAGCCTGAACAAGAGAAGAATATGCCTTTAACAGCCTGAAAAAGTGTCAATATAGCCTTGGTTTTAAGGCCTTAATATTAAACCGTACATCAGAATGCTCTGAAATTACCTGAGAGACACACTGGATAGGTGATGTCTCCCCCACACTTGGAATGGAGCTGGAATAACGTCAGGATTCCTTTTTAGAGTAGCCTGAACAAGAGAAGAATATGCCTTTAACAACCTGAAAAAGTGTCAATAAAGCTTTAAACAGCCTGAAAAAGTGTCAATATAGCCTTGGTTTTAAGGCCTTAATATTAAAACCGTACATCAGAATGCTCTGAAATTACCTGAGAGACACACTGGATATGTGATGTCTCCCCCACACTTGGAATGGAGCTGGAATAACGTCAGGATTCCTTTTTAGAGTAGCCTGAAAAAGAGAAGAATATGCCTTTAACAGCCTGAAAAAGTGTCAATATAGCCTTGGTTTTAAGGCCTTAATATTAAAACCGTACATCAGAATGCTCTGAAATACCTGAGAGACACACTGGATAGTGATGTCTCCCCCACACTTGGAATGGAGCTGGAATAACGTCAGGATTCCTTTTTAGAGTAGCCTGAAAAGAGAAGAATATGCCTTTAACAGCCTGAAAAGTGTCAATATAGCCTTGGTTTTAAGGCCTTAATATTAAAACCGTACATCAGAATGCTCTGAAATTACCTGAGAGACACACTGGATAGGTGATGTCTCCCCCACACTTGGAATGGAGCTGGAATAACGTCAGGATTCCTTTTTAGAGTAGCCTGAACAGAGAAGAATATGCCTTTAACAACCTGAAAAAGTGTCAATAAAGCTTTTAACAGCCTGAAAAAGTGTCAATATAGCCTTGGTTTTAAGGCCTTAATATTAAAACCGTACATCAGAATGCTCTGAAATTACCTGAGAGACACACTGGATATGTGATGTCTCCCCCACACTTGGAATGGAGCTGGAATAACGTCAGGATTCCTTTTTAGAGTAGCCTGAAAAAGAGAAGAATATGCCTTTAACAGCCTGAAAAAGTGTCAATATAGCCTTGGTTTTAAGGCCTTAATATTAAAACCGTACATCAGAATGCTCTGAAATTACCTGAGAGACACACTGGATAGGTGATGTCTCCCCCACACTTGGAATGGAGCTGGAATAACGTCAGGATTCCTTTTTAGAGTAGCCTGAAAAAGAGAAGAATATGCCTTTAACAGCCTGAAAAAGTGTCAATATAGCCTTGGTTTTAAGGCCTTAATATTAAAACCGTACATCAGAATGCTCTGAAACTACCTGAGAGACACACTGGATAGGTGATGTCTCCCCCACACTTGGAATGGAGCTGGAATAACGTCAGGATTCCTTTTTAGAGTAGCCTGAACAAGAGAAGAATATGCCTTTAACAACCTGAAAAAGTGTCAATAAAGCTTTTAACAGCCTGAAAAAGTGTCAATATAGCCTTGGTTTTAAGGCCTTAATATTAAAACCGTACATCAGAATGCTCTGAAATTACCTGAGAGACACACTGGATAGGTGATGTCTCCCCCCACTTGCAATGGAGCTGGAATAACGTCAGGATTCCTTTTTAGAGTAGCCTGAAAAAGAGAAGAATATGCCTTTAACACCTGAAAAAGTGTCAATAAAGCTTTTAACAGCCTGAAAAGTGTCAATATAGCCTTGGTTTTAAGGCCTTAATATTAAAACCGTACATCAGAATGATCTGAAATTACCTGAGAGACACACTGGATAGGTGATGTCTCCCCCACACTTGGAACGGAGCTGGAATAACGTCAGGATTCCTTTTTAGAGTAGCCTGAAAAAGAGAAGAATATGCCTTTAACAGCCTGAAAAAGTGTCAATATAGCCTTGGTTTTAAGGCCTTAATATTAAAACCGTACATTAGAATGCTCTGAAATTACCTGAGAGACACACTGGATAGGTGATGTCTCCCCCACATTTGCAATGGAGCTGGAATAACGTCAGGATTACTTTTTAGAGTAGCCTAAAAAAGAGAAGAATATGCCTTTAACAGCCTGAAAAAGTGTCAATATAGCCTTGGTTTTAAGGCCTTAATATTAAAACCGTACATCAGAATGCTCTGAAACTACATGAGAGACACACTGGATAGGTGATGTCTCCCCCACACTTGGAATGGAGCTGGAATAACGTCAGGATTCCTTTTTAGAGTAGCCTGAACAAGAGAAGAATATGCCTTTAACAACCTGAAAAAGTGTCAATAGCTTTTAACAGCCTGAAAAAGTGTCAATATAGCCTTGGTTTTAAGGCCTTAATATTAAAACCGTACATCAGAATGCTCTGAAATTACCTGAGAGACACACTGGATAGGTGATGTCTCCCCCACACTTGGAATGGAGCTGGAATAACGTCAGATTCCTTTTAGAGTAGCCTGAAAAGAGAAGAATATGCCTTTAACAGCCTGAAAAAGTGTCAATATGCCTTGGTTTTAAGGCCTTAATATTAAAACCGTACATCAGAATGCTCTGAAATTACCTGAGAGACACACTGGATAGGTGATGTCTCCCCCACACTTGGAATGGAGCTGGAATAACGTCAGGATTCCTTTTTAGAGTAGCCTGAAAAAGAGAAGAATATGCCTTTAACAGCCTGAAAAAGTGTCAATATAGCCTTGTTTTTAAGGCCTTAATATTAAACCGTACATCAGAATGCTCTGAAATTACCTGAGAGACACACTGGATAGGTGATGTCTCCCCCACACTTGGAATGGAGCTGGAATAACGTCAGGATTCCTTTTAGAGTAGCCTGAACAAGAGAAGAATATGCCTTTAACAACCTGAAAAAGTGTCAATAAAGCTTTTACAGCCTGAAAAAGTGTCAATATAGCCTTGGTTTTAAGGCCTTAATATTAAAACCGTACATCAGAATGCTCTGAAATTACCTGAGAGACACACTGGATAGGTGATGTCTCCCCCACACTTGCAATGGAGCTGGAATAACGTCAGGATTCCTTTTTAGAGTAGCCTGAACAAGAGAAGAATATGCCTTTAACAACCTGAAAAAGTGTCAATAAAGCTTTTAACAGCCTGAAAAAGTGTCAATATAGCCTTGGTTTTAAGGCCTTAATATTAAAACCGTACATCAGAATGCTCTGAAATACCTGAGAGACACACTGGATAGGTGATGTCTCCCACACTTGGAATGGAGCTGGAATAACGTCAGGATTCCTTTTTAGAGTAGCCTGAACAGAGAAGAATATGCCTTTAACAACCTGAAAAAGTGTCAAAGCTTTTAAAGCCTGAAAAAGTGTCAATATAGCCTTGGTTTTAGGCCTTAATATTAAAACCGTACATCAGAATGCTCTGAAATTACCTGAGAGACACACTGGATAGGTGATGTCTCCCCCACACTTGGAATGGAGCTGGAATAACGTCAGGATTCCTTTTTAGAGTAGCCTAAAAAGAGAAGAATATGCCTTAACAGCCTGAAAAAGTGTCAATATAGCCTTGGTTTTAAGGCCTTAATATTAAAACCGTACATCAGAATGCTCTGAAATTACCTGAGAGACACACTGGATAGGTGATGTCTCCCCCACACTTGCAATGGAGCTGGAATAACGTCAGGATTCCTTTTTAGAGTAGCCTAAAAAAGAGAAGAATATGCCTTTAACAGCCTGAAAAAGTGTCAATATAGCCTTGGTTTTAAGGCCTTAATATTAAAACCGTACATCAGAATGCTCTGAAACTACATGAGAGACACACTGGATAGGTGATGTCTCCCCCACACTTGGAATGGAGCTGGAATAACGTCAGGATTCCTTTTTAGAGTAGCCTGAAAAAGAGAAGAATATGCCTTTAACAACCTGAAAAAGTGTCAATAAAGCTTTTAACAGCCTGAAAAAGTGTCAATATAGCCTTGGTTTAAGGCCTTAATATTAAAACCGTACATCAGAATGCTCTGAAATTACCTGAGAGACACACTGGATATGTGATGTCTCCCCCACACTTGCAATGGAGCTGGAATAACGTCAGGATTCCTTTTTAGTAGCCTGAAAAAGAGAAGAATATGCCTTTAACAGCCTGAAAAAGTGTCAATATAGCCTTGGTTTTAAGGCCTTAATATTAAAACCGTACATCAGAATGCTCTGAAACTACCTGAGAGACACACTGGATAGGTGATGTCTCCCCCACACTTGGAATGGAGCTGGAATAACGTCAGGATTCCTTTTTAGAGTAGCCTGAACAAGAGAAGAATATGCCTTTAACAACCTGAAAAAGTGTCAATAAAGCTTTTAACAGCCTGAAAAAGTGTCAATATAGCCTTGGTTTTAAGGCCTTAATATTAAAACCGTACATCAGAATGCTCTGAAATTACCTGAGAGACACACTGGATATGTGATGTCTCCCCACACTTGCAATGGAGCTGGAATAACGTCAGGATTCCTTTTTAGAGTAGCCTAAAAAGAGAAGAATATGCCTTTAACAGCCTGAAAAAGTGTCAATATAGCCTTGGTTTTAAGGCCTTAATATTAAAACCGTACATCAGAATGCTCTGAAACTACATGAGAGACACACTGGATAGGTGATGTCTCCCCCACACTTGGAATGGAGCTGGAATAACGTCAGGATTCCTTTTTAGAGTAGCCTGAACAAGAGAAGAATATGCCTTTAACAACCTGAAAAAGTGTCAAAGCTTTTAACAGCCTGAAAAAGTGTCAATATACCTTGGTTTTAGGGCCTTAATATTAAAACCGTACATCAGAATGCTCTGAAATTACCTGAGAGACACACTGGATATGTGATGTCTCCCCCACACTTGCAATGGAGCTGGAATAACGTCAGGATTCCTTTTTAGAGTAGCCTAAAAAAGAAGAATATATGCCTTTAACAACCTGAAAAGTGTCAATAAAGCTTTTAACAGCCTGAAAAAGTGTCAATATAGCCTTGGTTTTAAGGCCTTAATATTAAAACCGTACATCAGAATGCTCTGAAATTACCTGAGAGACACACTGGATAGGTGATGTCTCCCCCACACTTGGAATGGAGCTGGAATAACGTCAGGATTCCTTTTAGAGTAGCCTGAACAAGAGAAGAATATGCCTTTAACAACCTGAAAAGTGTCAAAGCTTTTAACAGCCTGAAAAAGTGTCAATATAGCCTTGGTTTTAGGGCCTTAATATTAAACCGTACATCAGAATGCTCTGAAATTACCTGAGAGACACACTGGATAGGTGATGTCTCCCCCACACTTGCAATGGAGCTGGAATAACGTCAGGATTCCTTTTTAGAGTAGCCTAAAAAAGAGAAGAATATGCCTTTAACAGCCTGAAAAAGTGTCAATATAGCCTTGGTTTTAAGGCCTTAATATTAAAACCGTACATCAGAATGCTCTGAAACTACATGAGAGACACACTGGATAGGTGATGTCTCCCCCACACTTGGAATGGAGCTGGAATAACGTCAGGATTCCTTTTTAGAGTAGCCTGAAAAAGAGAAGAATATGCCTTTAACAACCTGAAAAGTGTCAATAAAGCTTTTAACAGCCTGAAAAGTGTCAATATAGCCTTGGTTTTAAGGCCTTAATATTAAAACGTACATCAGAATGCTCTGAAATTACCTGAGAGACACACTGGATATGTGATGTCTCCCCCACACTTTTGCATGAGCTGGAATAACGTCAGGATTCCTTTTTAGAGTAGCCTGAAAAAGAGAAGAATATGCCTTTAACAGCCTGAAAAAGTGTCAATATAGCCTTGGTTTTAAGGCCTTAATATTAAAACCGTACATCAGAATGCTCTGAAATACCTGAGAGACACACTGGATAGGTGATGTCTCCCCCACACTTGGAATGGAGCTGGAATAACGTCAGGATTCCTTTTTAGAGTAGCCTGAACAAGAGAAGAATATGCCTTTAACACCTGAAAAAGTGTCAATATAGCCTTGGTTTTAAGGCCTTAATATTAAAACCGTACATCAGAATGCTCTGAAATTACCTGAGAGACACACTGGATATGTGATGTCTCCCCCACACTTGGAATGGAGCTGGAATAACGTCAGGATTCCTTTTTAGAGTAGCCTGAAAAAGAGAAGAATATGCCTTTAACAGCCTGAAAAGTGTCAATATAGCCTTGGTTTTAAGGCCTTAATATTAAAACCGTACATCAGAATGCTCTGAAATTACCTGAGAGACACACTGGATAGGTGATGTCTCCCCCACACTTGGAATGGAGCTGGAATAACGTCAGGATTCCTTTTTAGAGTAGCCTGAAAAGAGAAGAATATGCCTTTAACACCTGAAAAGTGTCAATATAGCCTTGGTTTTAAGGCCTTAATATTAAAACCGTACATCAGAATGCTCTGAAATTACCTGAGAGACACACTGGATAGTGATGTCTCCCCCACACTTGGAATGGAGCTGGAATAACGTCAGGATTCCTTTTTAGAGTAGCCTGACAAGAGAAGAATATGCCTTTAACAACCTGAAAAAGTGTCAAAGCTTTTAACAGCCTGAAAAAGTGTCAATATAGCCTTGGTTTTAGGCCTTAATATTAAAACCGTACATCAGAATGCTCTGAAATTACCTGAGAGACACACTGGATAGGTGATGTCTCCCCCACACTTGCAATGGAGCTGGAATAACGTCAGGATTCCTTTTTAGAGTAGCCTAAAAAAGAGAAGAATATGCCTTTAACAGCCTGAAAAAGTGTCAATATAGCCTTGGTTTTAAGGCCTTAATATTAAAACCGTACATCAGAATGCTCTGAAACTACATGAGAGACACACTGGATAGGTGATGTCTCCCCCACACTTGGAATGGAGCTGGAATAACGTCAGGATTCCTTTTTAGAGTAGCCTGAACAAGAGAAGAATATGCCTTTAACAACCTGAAAAGTGTCAAAGCTTTTAACAGCCTGAAAAAGTGTCAATATAGCCTTGGTTTTAGGGCTTAATATTAAAACCGTACATCAGAATGCTCTGAAATTACCTGAGAGACACACTGGATAGGTGATGTCTCCCCACACTTGCAATGGAGCTGGAATAACGTCAGGATTCCTTTTTAGAGTAGCCTAAAAAAGAAGATATGCCTTTAACAGCCTGAAAAAGTGTCAATATAGCCTTGGTTTTAAGGCCTTAATATTAAACCGTACATCAGAATGCTCTGAAACTACCTGAGAGACACACTGGATAGTGATGTCTCCCCCACACTTGGAATGGAGCTGGAATAACGTCAGGATTCCTTTTAGAGTAGCCTGAAAAAGAGAAGAATATGCCTTTAACAACCTGAAAAGTGTCAATAAAGCTTTTACAGCCTGAAAAGTGTCAATATAGCCTTGGTTTTAAGGCCTTAATATTAAAACCGTACATCAGAATGCTCTGAAATTACCTGAGAGACACACTGGATATGTGATGTCTCCCCCACTTTGCAATGGAGCTGGAATAACGTCAGGATTCCTTTTTAGAGTAGCCTGAAAAGAGAAGAATATGCCTTTAACAGCCTGAAAAAGTGTCAATATAGCCTTGGTTTTAAGGCCTTAATATTAAAACCGTACATCAGAATGCTCTGAAATTACCTGAGAGACACACTGGATAGGTGATGTCTCCCCACACTTGGAATGGAGCTGGAATAACGTCAGGATTCCTTTTTAGAGTAGCCTGAAAAAGAGAAGAATATGCCTTTAACACCTGAAAAAGTGTCAATATAGCCTTGGTTTTAAGGCCTTAATATTAAAACCGTACATCAGAATGCTCTGAAATTACCTGAGAGACACACTGGATAGGTGATGTCTCCCCACACTTGCAATGGAGCTGGAATAACGTCAGGATTCCTTTTTAGAGTAGCCTGAACAAGAGAAAATATGCCTTTAACAACCTGAAAAAGTGTCAATAAAGCTTTTAACAGCCTGAAAAAGTGTCAATATAGCCTTGGTTTTAAGGCCTTAATATTAAAACCGTACATCAGAATGCTCTGAAATTACCTGAGAGACACACTGGATATGTGATGTCTCCCCCACACTTGGAATGGAGCTGGAATAACGTCAGGATTCCTTTTTAGAGTAGCCTGAACAAGAGAAGAATATGCCTTTAACAACCTGAAAAAGTGTCAAAGCTTTTACAGCCTGAAAAAGTGTCAATATAGCCTTGGTTTTAAGGCCTTAATATTAAAACCGTACATCAGAATGCTCTGAAATTACCTGAGAGACACACTGGATAGGTGATGTCTCCCCACACTTGCATGGAGCTGGAATAACGTCAGGATTCCTTTTTAGAGTAGCCTAAAAAAGAGAAGAATATGCCTTTAACAGCCTGAAAAAGTGTCAATATAGCCTTGGTTTTAAGGCCTTAATATTAAAACCGTACATCAGAATGCTCTGAAATTACCTGAGAGACACACTGGATAGGTGATGTCTCCCCCACACTTGGAATGGAGCTGGAATAACGTCAGGATTCCTTTTAGAGTAGCCTGAACAAGAGAAGAATATGCCTTTAACAACCTGAAAAAGTGTCAAAGCTTTTAACAGCCTGAAAAATGTCAATATAGCCTTGGTTTTAGGCCTTAATATTAAAACCGTACATCAGAATGCTCTGAAATTACCTGAGAGACACACTGGATAGGTGATGTCTCCCCCACACTTGGAATGGAGCTGGAATAACGTCAGGATTCCTTTTTAGAGTAGCCTAAAAAAGAGAAGAATATGCCTTTAACAGCCTGAAAAAGTGTCAATATAGCCTTGGTTTTAAGGCCTTAATATTAAAACCGTACATCAGAATGCTCTGAAACTACATGAGAGACACACTGGATAGGTGATGTCTCCCCCACACTTGGAATGGAGCTGGAATAACGTCAGGATTCCTTTTTAGAGTAGCCTGAAAAAGAGAAGAATATGCCTTTAACAACCTGAAAAAGTGTCAATAAAGCTTTTAACAGCCTGAAAAAGTGTCAATATAGCCTTGGTTTTAAGGCCTTAATATTAAAACCGTACATCAGAATGCTCTGAAATTACCTGAGAGACACACTGGATATGTGATGTCTCCCCCACATTTGCAATGGAGCTGGAATAACGTCAGGATTCCTTTTTAGAGTAGCCTAAAAAAGAGAAGAATATGCCTTTAACAGCCTGAAAAAGTGTCAATATAGCCTTGGTTTTAAGGCCTTAATATTAAAACCGTACATCAGAATGCTCTGAAATTACATGAGAGACACACTGGATAGGTGATGTCTCCCCCACACTTGGAATGGAGCTGGAATAACGTCAGGATTCCTTTTTAGAGTAGCCTGAACAAGAGAAGATTGCCTTTACAACCTGAAAAAGTGTCAATAAGCTTTTAACAGCCTGAAAAAGTGTCAATATAGCCTTGGTTTTAGGGCCTTAATATTAAAACCGTACATCAGAATGCTCTGAAATTACCTGAGAGACACACTGGATATGTGATGTCTCCCCCACACTTGCAATGGAGCTGGAATAACGTCAGGATTCCTTTTTAGAGTAGCCTGAAAAGAGAAGAATATGCCTTTAACAGCCTGAAAAAGTGTCAATATAGCCTTGGTTTTAAGGCCTTAATATTAAAACCGTACATCAGAATGCTCTGAAATTACCTGAGAGACACACTGGATAGGTGATGTCTCCCCCACACTTGGAATGGAGCTGGAATAACGTCAGGATTCCTTTTTAGAGTAGCCTGAACAAGAGAAGAATATGCCTTTAACAACCTGAAAAAGTGTCAAAGCTTTTAACAGCCTGAAAAAGTGTCAATATAGCCTTGGTTTTAGGCCTTAATATTAAAACCGTACATCAGAATGCTCTGAAATTACCTGAGAGACACACTGGATAGGTGATGTCTCCCCCACACTTGGAATGGAGCTGGAATAACGTCAGGATTCCTTTTTAGAGTAGCCTGAACAAGAGAAGAATATGCCTTTAACAACCTGAAAAAGTGTCAATAAAGCTTTAACAGCCTGAAAAAGTGTCAATATAGCCTTGGTTTTAAGGCCTTAATATTAAAACCGTACATCAGAATGCTCTGAAATTACCTGAGAGACACACTGGATATGTGATGTCTCCCCCACACTTGGCAATGGAGCTGGAATAACGTCAGGATTCCTTTTTAGAGTAGCCTGAAAAGAGAAAAATATGCCTTTAACAGCCTGAAAAAGTGTCAATATAGCCTTGGTTTTAAGGCCTTAATATTAAAACCGTACATCAGAATGCTCTGAAATTACCTGAGAGACACACTGGATAGGTGATGTCTCCCCCACTTGGAATGGAGCTGGAATAACGTCAGGATTCCTTTTTAGAGTAGCCTGAACAAGAGAAGAATATGCCTTTAACAACCTGAAAAAGTGTCAAAGCTTTTAACAGCCTGAAAAAGTGTCAATATAGCCTTGGTTTTAAGGCCTTAATATTAAAACCGTACATCAGAATGCTCTGAAATTACCTGAGAGACACACTGGATATGTGATGTCTCCCCCACACTTGCAATGGAGCTGGAATAACGTCAGGATTCCTTTTTAGAGTAGCCTGAAAAAGAGAAGAATATGCCTTTAACAGCCTGAAAAAGTGTCAATATAGCCTTGGTTTTAAGGCCTTAATATTAAAACCGTACATCAGAATGCTCTGAAATTACCTGAGAGACACACTGGATAGGTGATGTCTCCCCACACTTGGAATGGAGCTGGAATAACGTCAGGATTCCTTTTTAGAGTAGCCTGAACAAGAGAAGAATATGCCTTTAACAACCTGAAAAAGTGTCAATAAAGCTTTTAACAGCCTGAAAAAGTGTCAATATAGCCTTGGTTTTAAGGCCTTAATATTAAAACCGTACATCAGAATGCTCTGAAATTACCTGAGAGACACACTGGATAGGTGATGTCTCCCCCACACTTGGAATGGAGCTGGAATAACGTCAGGATTCCTTTTTAGAGTAGCCTGAAAAAGAGAAGAATATGCCTTTAACAGCCTGAAAAAGTGTCAATATAGCCTTGGTTTTAAGGCCTTAATATTAAAACCGTACATCAGAATGCTCTGAAATTACCTGAGAGACACACTGGATAGGTGATGTCTCCCCCACACTTGGAATGGAGCTGGAATAACGTCAGGATTCCTTTTTAGAGTAGCCTGAAAAGAGAAGAATATGCCTTTAACAACCTGAAAAAGTGTCAATAAAGCTTTTAACAGCCTGAAAAAGTGTCAATATAGCCTTGGTTTTAAGGCCTTAATATTAAAACCGTACATCAGAATGCTCTGAAATTACCTGAGAGACACACTGGATAGTGATGTCTCCCCCACACTTGGAATGGAGCTGGAATAACGTCAGGATTCCTTTTTAGAGTAGCCTAAAAAGAGAAGAATATGCCTTTAACAGCCTGAAAAAGTGTCAATATAGCCTTGGTTTTAAGGCCTTAATATTAAAACCGTACATCAGAATGCTCTGAAATTACCTGAGAGACACACTGGATAGGTGATGTCTCCCCCACACTTGGAATGGAGCTGGAATAACGTCAGGATTCCTTTTTAGAGTAGCCTGAAAAGAGAAGAATATGCCTTTAACAGCCTGAAAAAGTGTCAATATAGCCTTGGTTTTAAGGCCTTAATATTAAAACCGTACATCAGAATGCTCTGAAATTACCTGAGAGACACACTGGATAGGTGATGTCTCCCCCACACTTGGAATGGAGCTGGAATAACGTCAGGATTCCTTTTTAGAGTAGCCTGAAAAGAGAAGAATATGCCTTTAACAACCTGAAAAAGTGTCAATAAGCTTTTAACAGCCTGAAAAAGTGTCAATATAGCCTTGGTTTTAAGGCCTTAATATTAAAACCGTACATCAGAATGCTCTGAAATTACCTGAGAGACACACTGGATAGGTGATGTCTCCCCCACACTTGGAATGGAGCTGGAATAACGTCAGGATTCCTTTTTAGAGTAGCCTGAAAAGAGAAGAATATGCCTTTAACAACCTGAAAAGTGTCAGCAACCTGAAAGTGTCATAAGCCTTAACAGCTGAAAAGTGTCAATATAGCCTTGGTTTTAAGGCCTTAATATTAAAACCGTACATCAGAATGCTCTGAAATACCTGAGAGACACACTGGATAGGTGATGTCTCCCCCACACTTGAATGGAGCTGGAATAACGTCAGGATTCCTTTTTAGAGTAGCCTGAAAAAGAGAAGAATATGCCTTTAACAGCCTGAAAAAGTGTCAATATAGCCTTGGTTTTAAGGCCTTAATATTAAAACCGTACATCAGAATGCTCTGAAACTACCTGAGAGACACACTGGATAGTGATGTCTCCCCCACACTTGGAATGGAGCTGGAATAACGTCAGATTCCTTTTTAGAGTAGCCTGAACAAGAGAAGAATATGCCTTTACAACCTGAAAAAGTGTCAATAAAGCTTTTAACAGCCTGAAAAAGTGTCAATATAGCCTTGGTTTTAAGGCCTTAATATTAAAACCGTACATCAGAATGCTCTGAAATTACCTGAGAGACACACTGGATATGTGATGTCTCCCCCACGTTTGCAATGGAGCTGGAATAACGTCAGGATTCCTTTTTAGAGTAGCCTGAAAAAGAGAAGAATATGCCTTTAACAGCCTGAAAAAGTGTCAATATAGCCTTGGTTTTAAGGCCTTAATATTAAAACCGTACATCAGAATGCTCTGAAACTACCTGAGAGACACACTGGATAGGTGATGTCTCCCCCACACTTGCAATGGAGCTGGAATAACGTCAGGATTCCTTTTTAGAGTAGCCTGAAAAAGAGAAGAATATGCCTTTAACAGCCTGAAAAAGTGTCAATATAGCCTTGGTTTTAAGGCCTTAATATTAAAACCGTACATCAGAATGCTCTGAAATTACCTGAGAGACACACTGGATATGTGATGTCTCCCCCACACTTGGAATGGAGCTGGAATAACGTCAGGATTCCTTTTTAGAGTAGCCTGAACAAGAGAAGAATATGCCTTTAACAACCTGAAAAAGTGTCAATAAAGCTTTTAACAGCCTGAAAAAGTGTCAATATAGCCTTGGTTTTAAGGCCTTAATATTAAAACCGTACATCAGAATGCTCTGAAATTACCTGAGAGACACACTGGATAGGTGATGTCTCCCCCACACTTGGAATGGAGCTGGAATAACGTCAGGATTCCTTTTTAGAGTAGCCTGAACAAGAGAAGAATATGCCTTTAACAACCTGAAAAAGTGTCAATAAAGCTTTAACAGCCTGAAAAAGTGTCAATATAGCCTTGGTTTTAAGGCCTTAATATTAAAACCGTACATCAGAATGCTCTGAAATTACCTGAGAGACACACTGGATAGGTGATGTCTCCCCCACACTTGGAATGGAGCTGGAATAACGTCAGGATTCCTTTTTAGAGTAGCCTGAAAAAGAGAAGAATATGCCTTTAACAGCCTGAAAAAGTGTCAATATAGCCTTGTTTTTAAGGCCTTAATATTAAAACCGTACATCAGAATGCTCTGAAATTACCTGAGAGACACACTGGATAGGTGATGTCTCCCCCACACTTGCAATGGAGCTGGAATAACGTCAGGATTCCTTTTTAGAGTAGCCTAAAAAGAGAAGAATATGCTTTTAACAGCCTGAAAAGTGTCAATATAGCCTTGGTTTTAAGGCCTTAATATTAAAACCGTACATCAGAATGCTCTGAAACTACATGAGAGACACACTGGATAGTGATGTCTCCCCCACACTGGAATGGAGCTGGAATAACGTCAGGATTCCTTTTAGAGTAGCCTGAACAGAGAAGAATATGCCTTTAACAACCTGAAAAAGTGTCAAAGCTTTTAACAGCCTGAAAAGTTCAATATAGCCTTGGTTTTAAGGCCTTAATATTAAAACCGTACATCAGAATGCTCTGAAATTACCTGAGAGACACACTGGATAGTGATGTCTCCCCCACACTTGGAATGGAGCTGGATAACGTCAGGATTCCTTTTTAGAGTAGCCTGAACAAGAGAAGAATATGCCTTTAACAACCTGAAAAAGGGTCAAAGCTTTTAACAGCCTGAAAATGTCAATATAGCCTTGGTTTTAAGGCCTTAATATTAAAACCGTACATCAGAATGCTCTGAAATTACCTGAGAGACACACTGGATATGTGATGTCTCCCCCACATTTGCAATGGAGCTGGAATAACGTCAGGATTCCTTTTTAGAGTAGCCTAAAAAAGAGAGAATATGCCTTTAACAGCCTGAAAAAGTGTCAATATAGCCTTGGTTTTAAGGCCAATATAAAAAACGGGGAACCATCACCTTATCGTGGTGGAGAGGTATTGGTGTCCCTATGAACTGAGGGCTGTTGTTGTCTGGAGCTTTGTGCTCCTGGTAGGGTCTCCCATGGCAAAGTGGTCTCAGGTGAGGGGCCAGACGAAGAATGGTTCAAAAA
>NW_022604782.1:0-37157 GCF_008692095.1 Etheostoma spectabile
AACAGCCTGAAAAAGTGTCAATATAGCCTTGGTTTTAAGGCCTTAATATAAAACGTACATCAGAATGCTCTGAAATTACCTGAGAGACCACACTGGATAGGGATGTCTCCCCCACACTTGGAATGGAGCTGGAATAACGTCAGGATTCCTTTTTAGAGTAGCCTGAAAAAAGAGAAGAATATGCCTTTAACAGCCTGAAAAAGTGTCATATAGCCTTGGTTTAAGGCCTTATATTAAAACCGTACATCAGAATGCTCTGAAATTACCTGAGAGACACACTGGATAGGTGATGTCTCCCCCCCACATTGCAATGGAGCTGGAATAACGTCAGGATTCTTTTTAGAGTAGCCTAAAAAAGAGAAGAATATGCCTTTAACAGCCTGAAAAAGTGTCAATATAGCCTTGGTTTTAAGGCCTTAATATTAAAACCGTACATCAGAATGCTCTGAAACTACATGAGAGACACACTGGATAGGTGATGTCTCCCCCACACTTGGAATGGAGCTGGAATAACGTCAGGATTCCTTTTTAGAGTAGCCTGAACAAGAGAAGAATATGCCTTTAACAACCTGAAAAAGTGTCAATAAAGCTTTTAACAGCCTGAAAAAGTGTCAATATAGCCTTGGTTTTAAGGCCTTAATATTAAAACCGTACATCAGAATGCTCTGAAATTACCTGAGAGACACACTGGATAGGTGATGTCTCCCCCACACTTGGAATGGAGCTGGAATAACGTCAGGATTCCTTTTTAGAGTAGCCTGAAAAAGAGAAGAATATGCCTTTAACAGCCTGAAAAAGTGTCAATATAGCCTTGGTTTTAAGGCCTTAATATTAAAACCGTACATCAGAATGCTCTGAAATACCTGAGAGACACACTGGATAGGTGATGTCTCCCCCACACTTGGAATGGAGCTGGAATAACGTCAGGATTCCTTTTTAGAGTAGCCTGAAAAAAGAGAGAATATGCCTTTAACAGCCTGAAAAAGTGTCAATATAGCCTTGGTTTTAAGGCCTTAATATTAAAACCGTACATCAGAATGCTCTGAAACTACCTGAGAGACACACTGGATAGGTGATGTCTCCCCCACACTTGGAATGGAGCTGGAATAACGTCAGGATTCCTTTTTAGAGTAGCCTGAACAAGAGAGAATATGCCTTTAACAACCTGAAAAAGTGTCAATAAAGCTTTTAACAGCCTGAAAAAGTGTCAATATAGCCTTGGTTTAAGGCCTTAATATTAAACCGTACATCAGAATGCTCTGAAATTACCTGAGAGACACATGGATAGGTGATGTCTCCCCCACACTTGGAATGGAGCTGGAATAACGTCAGGATTCCTTTTTAGAGTAGCCTGAAAAGAGAAAAATATGCCTTTAACAACCTGAAAAAGTGTCAATAAAGCTTTTAACAGCCTGAAAAAGTGTCAATATAGCCTTGGTTTTAGGCCTTAATATAAAACCGTACATCAGAATGCTCTGAATTACCTGAGAGACACACTGGATATGTGATGTCTCCCACACTTGGAATGGAGCTGGAATAACGTCAGGATTCCTTTTTAGAGTAGCCTGAAAGAGAAGATATGCCTTTAACAACCTGAAAAAGTGTCAAAGCTTTTAACAGCCTGAAAAAGTGTCAATATAGCCTTGGTTTTAAGGCCTTAATATTAAAACCGTACATCAGAATGCTCTGAAATTACCTGAGAGACACACTGGATAGTGATGTCTCCCCCACACTTGGAATGGAGCTGGAATAACGTCAGGATTCCTTTTAGAGTAGCCTAAAAAAGAGAAGAATATGCTTTAACAGCCTGAAAAAGTGTCAATATAGCCTTGGTTTAAGGCCTTAATATTAAAACCGTACATCAGAATGCTCTGAAATTACCTGAGAGACACACTGGATAGGTGATGTCTCCCCACACTTGAATGGAGCTGGAATAACGTCAGGATTCCTTTTAGAGTAGCCTAAAAAAGAGAAGAATATGCCTTTAACAGCCTGAAAAAGTGTCAATATAGCCTTGGTTTTAAGGCCTTAATATTAAAACCGTACATCAGAATGCTCTGAAACTACATGAGAGACACACTGGATAGGTGATGTCTCCCCCACACTTGGAATGGAGCTGGAATAACGTCAGGATTCTTTTTAGAGTAGCCTGAACAAGAGAAGAATATGCCTTTAACACCTGAAAAAGTGTCAAAAAGCTTTTAACAGCCTGAAAAAGTGTCAATATAGCCTTGGTTTTAAGGCCTTAATATTAAAACCGTACATCAGAATGCTCTGAAATTACCTGAGAGACACACTGGATATGTGATGTCTCCCCCACACTTGCAATGGAGCTGGAATAACGTCAGGATTCCTTTTTAGAGTAGCCTGAAAAAGAGAAGAATATGCCTTTAACAGCCTGAAAAAGTGTCAATATAGCCTTGGTTTTAAGGCCTTAATATTAAAACCGTACATCAGAATGCTCTGAAATTACATGAGAGACACACTGGATAGGTGATGTCTCCCCCACACTTGGAATGGAGCTGGAATAACGTCAGGATTCCTTTTTAGAGTAGCCTGAACTAGAGAAGAATATGCCTTTAACGACCTGAAAAAGTGTCAATAAAGCTTTTAACAGCCTGAAAAAGTGTCAATATAGCCTTGGTTTTAAGGCCTTAATATTAAAACCGTACATCAGAATGCTCTGAAATTACCTGAGAGACACACTGGATATGTGATGTCTCCCCCACACTTGCAATGGAGCTGGAATAACGTCAGGATTCCTTTTTAGAGTAGCCTAAAAAAGAGAAGAATATGCCTTTAACAGCCTGAAAAAGTGTCAGTATAGCCTTGGTTTTAAGGCCTTAATATTAAAACAGTACATCAGAATGCTCTGAAACTACATGAGAGACACACTGGATAGGTGATGTCTCCCCGACACTTGGAATGGAGCTGGAATAACGTCAGGATTCCTTTTTATTCTAGCCTGAACAAGAGAAGAATATGCCTTTAACAACCTGAAAAAGTGTCAAAGCTTTTAACAGCCTGAAAAAGTATCAATATTACCTTGGTTTTAGGGCCTTAATATTAAAACCGTACATCAGAATGCTCTGAAATTACCTGAGAGACACACTGGATATGTGATGTCTCCCCCACACTTGCAATGGAGCTGGAATAACGTCAGGATTCCTTTTTAGAGTAGCCTAAAAAAGAGAAGAATATGCCTTTAACAACCTGAAAAAGTGTCAATAAAGCTTTTAACAGCCTGAAAAAGTGTCAATATAGCCTTGGTTTTAAGGCCTTAATATTAAAACAGTACATCAGAATGCTCTGAAATTACCTGAGAGACACACTGGATAGGTGATGTCTCCCCCACACTTGGAATGGAGCTGGAATAACGTCAGGATTCCTTTTTAGAGTAGCCTGAACAAGAGAAGAATATGCCTTTAACAACCTGAAAAAGTGTCAAAGCTTTTAACAGCCTGAAAAAGTGTCAATATAGCCTTGGTTTTAGGGCCTTAATATTAAAACCGTACATCAGAATGCTCTGAAATTACCTGAGAGACACACTGGATAGGTGATGTCTCCCCCACACTTGCAATGGAGCTGGAATAACGTCAGGATTCCTTTTTAGAGTAGCCTAAAAAAAGAGAAGAATATGCTTTAACAGCCTGAAAAAGTGTCAATATAGCCTTGGTTTTAAGGCCTTAATATTAAAACCGTACATCAGAATGCTCTGAAACTACATGAGAGACACACTGGATAGGTGATGTCTCCCCCACACTTGGAATGGAGCTGGAATAACGTCAGGATTCCTTTTTAGAGTAGCCTGAAAAAGAGAAGAATATGCCTTTAACAACCTGAAAAAGTGTCAATAAAGCTTTAACAGCCTGAAAAAGTGTCAATATAGCCTTGGTTTTAAGGCCTTAATATTAAAACCGTACATCAGAATGCTCTGAAATTACCTGAGAGACACACTGGATATGTGATGTCTCCCCCACATTGCAATGGAGCTGGAATAACGTCAGGATTCCTTTTTAGAGTAGCCTTAAAAAGAGAAGAATATGCCTTTAACAGCCTGAAAAAGTGTCAATATAGCCTTGGTTTTAAGGCCTTAATATTAAAACCATACATCAGAATGCTCTGAAACCACATGAGAGACACACTGGATAGGTGATGTCTCCCCCACACTTGGAATGGAGTTTGAATAACGTCAGGATTCCTTTTTAGAGTAGCCTGAACTAGAGAAGAATATGCCTTTAACGACCTGAAAAAGTGTCAATATAGCCTTGGTTTTAAGGCCTTAATATTAAAACCGTACATCAGAATGCTCTGAAATTACCTGAGAGACACACTGGATATGTGATGTCTCCCCCACACTTGGAATGGAGCTGGAATAACGTCAGGATTCCTTTTTAGAGTAGCCTGAAAAAGAGAAGAATATGCCTTTAACAGCCTGAAAAAGTGTCAATATAGCCTTGGTTTTAAGGCCTTAATATTAAAACCGTACATCAGAATGCTCTGAAACTACATGAGAGACACACTGGATAGGTGATGTCTCCCCCACACTTGGAATGGAGCTGGAATAACGTCAGGATTCCTTTTTAGAGTAGCCTGAAAAGAGAAGAATATGCTTTAACAGCCTGAAAAAGTGTCAATATAGCCTTGGTTTTAAGGCCTTAATATTAAAACCGTACATCAGAATGCTCTGAAATTACCTGAGAGACACACTGGATAGGTGATGTCTCCCCCACACTTGGAATGGAGCTGGAATAACGTCAGGATTCCTTTTTAGAGTAGCCTGAACAAGAGAAAAATATGCCTTTAACAACCTGAAAAAGTGTCAAAGCTTTTAACAGCCTGAAAAAGTGTCAATATAGCCTTGGTTTTAGGCCTTAATATTAAAACCGTACATCAGAATGCTCTGAATTACCTGAGAGACACACTGGATAGGTGATGTCTCCCCCACACTTGCAATGGAGCTGGAATAACGTCAGGATTCCTTTTTAGAGTAGCCTAAAAAGAGAAGAATATGCCTTTAACAGCCTGAAAAAGTGTCAATATAGCCTTGGTTTTAAGGCCTTAATATTAAAACCGTACATCAGAATGCTCTGAAACTACATGAGAGACACACTGGATAGGTGATGTCTCCCCCACACTTGGAATGGAGCTGGAATAACGTCAGGATTCCTTTTTAGAGTAGCCTGAACAAGAGAAGAATATGCCTTTAACAACCTGAAAAAGTGTCAAAGCTTTTAACAGCCTGAAAAAGTGTCAATATAGCCTTGGTTTTAGGCCTTAATATTAAAACCGTACATCAGAATGCTCTGAAATACCTGAGAGACACACTGGATAGGTGATGTCTCCCCACACTTGCAATGGAGCTGGAATAACGTCAGGATTCCTTTTTAGAGTAGCCTAAAAAGAGAAGAATATGTTTTAACAGCCTGAAAAAGTGTCAATATAGCCTTGGTTTTAAGGCCTTAATATTAAAACCGTACATCAGAATGCTCTGAAACTACATGAGAGACACACTGGATAGGTGATGTCTCCCCCACACTTGGAATGGAGCTGGAATAACGTCAGGATTCCTTTTTAGAGTAGCCTGAAAAGAGAAGAATATGCCTTAACAACCTGAAAAAGTGTCAATAAAGCTTTTAACAGCCTGAAAAAGTGTCAATATAGCCTTGGTTTTAAGGCCTTAATATTAAAACCGTACATCAGAATGCTCTGAAATTACCTGAGAGACACACTGGATATGTGATGTCTCCCCCACACTTGCAATGGAGCTGGAATAACGTCAGGATTCCTTTTTAGAGTAGCCTTAAAAAGAGAAGAATATGCCTTTAACAGCCTGAAAAAGTGTCAATATAGCCTTGGTTTTAAGGCCTTAATATTAAAACCGTACATCAGAATGCTCTGAAATTACATGAGAGACACACTGGATAGGTGATGTCTCCCCCACACTTGGAATGGAGCTGGAATAACGTCAGGATTCCTTTTTAGAGTAGCCTGAAAAAGAGAAGAATATGCCTTTAACGCCTGAAAAAGTGTCAATATAGCCTTGGTTTTAAGGCCTTAATATTAAAACCGTACATCAGAATGCTCTGAAATTACCTGAGAGACACACTGGATAGGTGATGTCTCCCCCACACTTGCAATGGAGCTGGAATAACGTCAGGATTCCTTTTTAGAGTAGCCTGAACAAGAGAAAATATGCCTTTAACAACCTGAAAAAGTGTCAATAAAGCTTTAACAGCCTGAAAAGTGTCAATATAGCCTTGGTTTTAAGGCCTTAATATAAAACCGTACATCAGAATGCTCTGAAATACCTGAGAGACACACTGGATAGGTGATGTCTCCCCCACACTTGGAATGGAGCTGGAATAACGTCAGGATTCCTTTTTAGAGTAGCCTGAACAAGAGAAGAATATGCCTTTAACAACCTGAAAAAGTGTCAAAGCTTTTAACAGCCTGAAAAAGTGTCAATATAGCCTTGGTTTTAAGGCCTTAATATTAAAACGTACATCAGAATGCTCTGAAATTACCTGAGAGACACACTGGATATGTGATGTCTCCCCCACACTTGCAATGGAGCTGGAATAACGTCAGGATTCCTTTTTAGAGTAGCCTAAAAAAGAGAAGAATATGCCTTTAACAGCCTGAAAAAGTGTCAATATAGCCTTGGTTTTAAGGCCTTAATATTAAAACCGTACATCAGAATGCTCTGAAACTACATGAGAGACACACTGGATAGGTGATGTCTCCCCACACTTGGAATGGAGCTGGAATAACGTCAGGATTCCTTTTTAGAGTAGCCTGAACAAGAGAAGAATATGCCTTTAACAACCTGAAAAAGTGTCAAAGCTTTTAACAGCCTGAAAAAGTGTCAATATAGCCTTGGTTTTAGGGCCTTAATATTAAAACCGTACATCAGAATGCTCTGAAATTACCTGAGAGACACACTGGATAGGTGATGTCTCCCCCACACTTGCAATGGAGCTGGAATAACGTCAGGATTCCTTTTAGAGTAGCCTAAAAAAGAGAAGAATATGCCTTTAACAGCCTGAAAAAGTGTCAATATAGCCTTGGTTTTAAGGCCTTAATATTAAAACCGTACATCAGAATGCTCTGAAACTACATGAGAGACACACTGGATAGGTGATGTCTCCCCCACACTTGGAATGGAGCTGGAATAACGTCAGGATTCCTTTTTAGAGTAGCCTGAACAAGAGAAGAATATGCCTTTAACAACCTGAAAAAGTGTCAATAAGCTTTTAACAGCCTGAAAAAGTGTCAATATAGCCTTGGTTTTAAGGCCTTAATATTAAAACCGTACATCAGAATGCTCTGAAATTACCTGAGAGACACACTGGATATGTGATGTCTCCCCCACACTTGCAATGGAGCTGGAATAACGTCAGGATTCCTTTTTAGAGTAGCCTTAAAAAGAGAAGAATATGCCTTTAACAGCCTGAAAAAGTGTCAATATAGCCTTGGTTTTAAGGCCTTAATATTAAAACCGTACATCAGAATGCTCTGAAACTACATGAGAGACACACTGGATAGGTGATGTCTCCCCCACACTTGGAATGGAGCTGGAATAACGTCAGGATTCCTTTTTAGAGTAGCCTGAACAAGAGAAGAATATGCCTTTAACAACCTGAAAAAGTGTCAATAAAGCTTTTAACAGCCTGAAAAAGTGTCAATATAGCCTTGGTTTTAAGGCCTTAATATTAAAACCGTACATCAGAATGCTCTGAAATTACCTGAGAGACACACTGGATATGTGATGTCTCCCCCACACTTGCAATGGAGCTGGAATAACGTCAGGATTCCTTTTTAGAGTAGCCTGAAAAAGAGAAGAATATGCCTTTAACAGCCTGAAAAAGTGTCAATATAGCCTTGGTTTTAAGGCCTTAATATTAAAACCGTACATCAGAATGCTCTGAAATTACCTGAGAGACACACTGGATATGTGATGTCTCCCCCACACTTGGAATGGAGCTGGAATAACGTCAGGATTCCTTTTTAGAGTAGCCTGAACAAGAGAAGAATATGCCTTTAACAACCTGAAAAAGTGTCAAAGCTTTTAAAAGCCTGAAAAAGTGTCAATATAGCCTTGGTTTTAAGGCCTTAATATTAAAACCGTACATCAGAATGCTCTGAAACTACATGAGAGACACACTGGATAGGTGATGTCTCCCCCACACTTGGAATGGAGTTTGAATAACGTCAGGATTCCTTTTTAGAGTAGCCTGAACAAGAGAAGAATATGCCTTTAACAACCTGAAAAAGTGTCAAAGCTTTTAACAGCCTGAAAAAGTGTCAATATAGCCTTGGTTTTAAGGCCTTAATATTAAAACCGTACATCAGAATGCTCTGAAATTACCTGAGAGACACACTGGATAGGTGATGTCTCCCCCACACTTGCAATGGAGCTGGAATAACGTCAGGATTCCTTTTTAGAGTAGCCTGAAAAGAGAAAAATATGCCTTTAACAGCCTGAAAAAGTGTCAATATAGCCTTGGTTTTAAGGCCTTAATATTAAAACCGTACATCAGAATGCTCTGAAATTACCTGAGAGACACACTGGATAGGTGATGTCTCCCCCACACTTGGAATGGAGCTGGAATAACGTCAGGATTCCTTTTTAGAGTAGCCTGAACAAGAGAAGAATATGCCTTTAACAACCTGAAAAAGTGTCAAGCTTTAACAGCCTGAAAAAGTGTCAATATAGCCTTGGTTTTAAGGCCTTAATATTAAAACCGTACATCAGAATGCTCTGAAATTACCTGAGAGACACACTGGATATGTGATGTCTCCCCCACACTTGCAATGGAGCTGGAATAACGTCAGGATTCCTTTTTAGAGTAGCCTAAAAAAGAGAAGAATATGCCTTTAACAGCCTGAAAAAGTGTCAATATAGCCTTGGTTTTAAGGCCTTAATATTAAAACCGTACATCAGAATGCTCTGAAATTACCTGAGAGACACACTGGATAGGTGATGTCTCCCCCACACTTGGAATGGAGCTGGAATAACGTCAGGATTCCTTTTTAGAGTAGCTGAACAAGAGAAGAATATGCCTTTAACAACCTGAAAAAGTGTCAATAAAGCTTTTACAGCCTGAAAAAGTGTCAATATAGCCTTGGTTTTAAGGCCTTAATATTAAAACCGTACATCAGAATGCTCTGAAATTACCTGAGAGACACACTGGATATGTGATGTCTCCCCACACTTGGAATGGAGCTGGAATAACGTCAGGATTCCTTTTTAGAGTAGCCTGAACAAGAGAAGAATATGCCTTTAACAGCCTGAAAAAGTGTCAATATAGCCTTGGTTTTAAGGCCTTAATATTAAAACCGTACATCAGAATGCTCTGAAATTACCTGAGAGACACACTGGATAGGTGATGTCTCCCCCACACTTGGAATGGAGCTGGAATAACGTCAGGATTCCTTTTTAGAGTAGCCTGAAAAAGAGAAGAATATGCCTTTAACAACCTGAAAAAGTGTCAATATAGCTTTTAACAACAGCCTGAAAAAGTGTCAATATAGCCTTGGTTTAAGGCCTTAATATTAAAACCGTACATCAGAATGCTCTGAAATTACCTGAGAGACACACTGGATAGTGATGTCTCCCCACACTTGGAATGGAGCTGGAATAACGTCAGGATTCCTTTTTAGAGTAGCCTAAAAAAGAGAAGAATATGCCTTTAACAGCCTGAAAAAGTGTCAATATAGCCTTGGTTTTAAGGCCTTAATATTAAAACCGTACATCAGAATGCTCTGAAATTACCTGAGAGACACACTGGATAGGTGATGTCTCCCCCACACTTGGAATGGAGCTGGAATAACGTCAGGATTCCTTTTTAGAGTAGCCTGAAAAGAGAAGAATATGCCTTTAATATGCCTTAACAGCCTGAAAAAGTGTCAATATAGCCTTGGTTTTAAGGCCTTAATATTAAAACCGTACATCAGAATGCTCTGAAATTACCTGAGAGACACACTGGATATGTGATGTCTCCCCCACACTTGGAATGGAGCTGGAATAACGTCAGGATTCCTTTTTAGAGTAGCCTGAAAAAGAGAAGAATCTGAACAACCTGAAAAAGTGCCTTTAACAGCCTGAAAAAGTGTCAATATAGCCTTGGTTTTAAGGCCTTAATATTAAAACCGTACATCAGAATGCTCTGAAATTACCTGAGAGACACACTGGATAGGTGATGTCTCCCCCACACTTGGAATGGAGCTGGAATAACGTCAGGATTCCTTTTTAGAGTAGCCTGAAAAAGAGAAGAATACTTTAACCTTTAACCTGAGCAACCTGAAAAAGTGTCAATATAGCCTTGGTTTTAAGGCCTTAATATTAAAACCGTACATCAGAATGCTCTGAAATTACCTGAGAGACACACTGGATAGGTGATGTCTCCCCCACACTTGGAATGGAGCTGGAATAACGTCAGGATTCCTTTTTAGAGTAGCCTGAAAAAGAGAAGAATATGCCTTTAACAGCCTGAAAAAGTGTCAATATAGCCTTGGTTTTAAGGCCTTAATATTAAAACCGTACATCAGAATGCTCTGAAACTACTGAGAGACACACTGGATAGGTGATGTCTCCCCCACACTTGGAATGGAGCTGGAATAACGTCAGGATTCCTTTTTAGAGTAGCCTGAACAAGAGAAGATATGCCTTTAACAACCTGAAAAAGTGTCAATAAAGCTTTAAACAGCCTGAAAAAGTGTCAATATAGCCTTGGTTTTAAGGCCTTAATATTAAAACCGTACATCAGAATGCTCTGAAATTACCTGAGAGACACACTGGATAGGTGATGTCTCCCCCACACTTGAATGGAGCTGGAATAACGTCAGGATTCCTTTTAGAGTAGCCTGAAAAAGAGAAGAATATGCCTTTAACAGCCTGAAAAAGTGTCAATATAGCCTTGGTTTAAGGCCTTAATATTAAAACCGTACATCAGAATGCTCTGAAATTACTGAGAGACACACTGGATAGGTGATGTCTCCCCCACATTTGAATGGAGCTGGAATAACGTCAGGATTCCTTTTTAGAGTAGCCTGAAAAAGAGAAGAATATGCCTTTAACAGCCTGAAAAAGTGTCAATATAGCCTTGGTTTTAAGGCCTTAATATTAAAACCGTACATCAGAATGCTCTGAAATTACCTGAGAGACACACTGGATAGGTGATGTCTCCCCACACTGGAATGGAGCTGGAATAACGTCAGGATTCCTTTTTAGAGTAGCCTGAACAAGAGAAGAATATGCCTTTAACAACCTGAAAAAGTGTCAATAAAGCTTTTAACAGCCTGAAAAAGTGTCAATATAGCCTTGGTTTTAAGGCCTTAATATTAAAACCGTACATCAGAATGCTCTGAAATTACATGAGAGACCCACTGGATAGGTTATGTCTCCCCCACACTTGGAATGGAGCTAAAATAATGTCAGGATTCCTTTTTAGAGTAGCCTGAAAAAGAGAAGAATATGCCTTTAACAACCTGAAAAAGTGTCAATAAAGCTTTTAACAGCCTGAAAAAGTGTCAATATAGCCTTGGTTTTAAGGCCTTAATATTAAAACCATACATCAGAATTCTCTGATACTACCTGAGAGACACACTGGATAGGTGATGTCTCCCCCACACTTGGAATGGAGCTGGAATAACGTCAGGATTCCTTTTTACAGTAGCCTGAATAAGAGAAGAATATGCCTTTAACAGCCTGAAAAAGTGTCAAATATAGCCTTGGTTTTAAGGCCTTAATATTAAAACCGTACATCAGAATGCTCTGAAATTACCTGAGAGACACCTGGGGATAGGTGATGTCTCCCCCACTTGGAATGGAGCTGGAATAACGTCAGGACTTTTTAGAGTAGCCTAACAAAAGAGAAGAATATGCCTTTAACAGCCTGAAAAAGTGTCAATATAGCCTTGGTTTTAAGGCCTTAATATTAAAACCGTACATCAGAATGCTCTGAAATTACCTGAGAGACACACTGGATAGGTGATGTCTCCCCCACACTTGGAATGGAGCTGGAATAACGTCAGGATTCCTTTTTAGAGTAGCCTGAACAAGAGAAGAATATGCCTTTAACAACCTGAAAAAGTGTCAAGCTTTAACAGCCTGAAAAGTGTCAATATAGCCTTGGTTTTAAGGCCTTAATATTAAAACCGTACATCAGAATGCTCTGAAATTACCTGAGAGACACACTGGATAGGTGATGTCTCCCCCCACTTGGAATGGAGCTGGAATAACGTCAGGATTCCTTTTTAGAGTAGCCTGAACAAGAGAAGAATATGCCTTTAACAACCTGAAAAAGGGTGATAAGCTTTAACAGCCTGAAAAAGTGTCAATATAGCCTTGGTTTTAAGGCCTTAATATTAAAACCGTACATCAGAATGCTCTGAAATTACCTGAGAGACACACTGGATATGTGATGTCTCCCCCACATTTGCAATGGAGCTGGAATAACGTCAGGATTCCTTTTTAGAGTAGCCTAAAAAAGAGAAGAATATGCCTTTAACAGCCTGAAAAAGTGTCAATATAGCCTTGGTTTTAAGGCCTTAATATTAAAACCGGGGAACCATCACCTTATCGTGGTGGAGAGGTTTGTGTGTCCCTATGAACCTGAGGGCTGTGTTGTCTGGAGCTTTGTGCTCCTGGTAGGGTCTCCCATGGCAAAGTGGTCTCAGGTGAGGGGCCAGACGAAGAATGGTTCAAAAACCCTATGAGAGACCGAGGAAGAGAGGGAGTGACCCTGCCCGGAGGAGGCCCGGGGCCCCCGTCTGGAGCCAGGCCCAGACGGCGGGCTCGTCAGCGAGCGCCTGGTGGCCGGGTTTGCCACGGAGCCCGGTCGGGCACAGCCCGAAGAAGCTACGTGGCACCCTCATCTCCATCCCATGGGCTCACCACCTGTGGGAGGAACCGCTGGGGTCGGGTGCGCTGCCACATGGGTGGCGGCGAAGGTCAGGGGCCTCGACGGACCAGACCCGGGCGGCAGAGGCTGGCTCTGGGGACGTGGAACGTCACCTCTCTGTGGGGGAAGGAGCCGGAACTTGTGCGGGAGGTGGAGCGTTACCAGTTAGATCTGGTGGGGCTTACCTCTACGCACAGTCTCGGTTCTGGAACCGTTCTCCTGGATAGGGGTTGGACTCTGTCCTACTCCGGAGTTGCCCAGGGTGTGAGGCGCCGGGCGGGTGTGGGGATACTCACAAGCCCCCGGCTGAGCGCCGCTGCGTTGGAGTTTACCCCGGTGGACGAGAGGGTCGCCTCCCTACGCCTGCGGGTGATGGGGGGGAAAACTCTGACTGTTGTTTGTGCATATGCACCAAACAGGAGTTCAGAGTATTCGGCCTTCTTGGAGACCTTGAATGGAATCCTGTATGGGGCTCCAGTAGGGGACTCCATAGTTCTGCTGGGGGACTTCAACGCACACGTGGGCAATGATGGAGATACTTGGAGAGGCGTGATTGGGAGGATCGGCCTCCCTGATCTGAATCAGAGTGGTTGTCTGTTGTTGGACTTCTGTGCTAGTCATGGATTGTCCATAACAAACACCATGTTTGAACATAGGGATGCTCATAAGTGTACGTGGTACCAGAGCACCCTAGGCCAAAGGTCAATGATCGATTTTATAATCGTTTCATCTGATCTGAGGCCGTATGTTTTGGACACTCGGGTGAAGAGAGGGGCAGAGCTGTCAACTGATCACCATCTGGTGGTGAGTTGGGTCAGGGGGTGGGGGAGGACTCTGGACAGACCTGGTAAGCCCAAACGCGTAGTGCGGGTAAATTGGGAACGTCTGGAGGAGGCCCCTGTCCGACGGACTTTCAACTCACACCTCCGGCGGAGCTTTTCGTGCATCCCTGTGGAGGCTGGGGGCATTGAACCTGAGTGGACAATGTTCAAAGTTTCCATTGCTGAAGCTGCGGCGGGGAGCTGTGGGTTAGGGTCTTAGGTGCTTCAAGGGGCGGTAACCACGAACACCTGGTGGACACCGGTGGTCAGGGAAGCCGTCCGACTGAAGAAGGAGTCCTTCCGGGATATGTTATCCCAGAGGACTCCGGACGCAGTTGCAAGGTACCGACGGGCCCGAAGGGCTGCAGCCTCTGCCGTGGCAGAGGCAAAGCAGCGGGTGTGGGAGAAGTTCGGAGAAGACATGGAGAAGGACTTTCGGTCGGCACCAAGGTGCTTCTGGAAAACCGTTCGCCACCTCAGGAGGGGGAAGCGGGGACTCATCCAAGCTGTATACAGTAAGGATGGGACGTTGTTGACCTCAACTGGGGAGGTAATAGAGCGGTGGAAGGAGCACTTTGAGGAACTCGTAAATCCAGCTGACACGTCCTCTGTGGTGGAGGCAGAGCTGGAGGATGATGGGGATTATCGTCAATTTCCCTGGTGGAGGTCGCTGAGGTAGTCAAACAACTCCACAGCGGCAAAGCCCAGGGATTGATGAGATCCGTCCAGAAATGCTGAAGGCTCTGGGTGGAGGGGCTGTCTTGGTTGACACGCCTCTTCAACATTGCGCGGAAGTCTGGGACAGTGCGAAGGAGTGGCAGACTGGGGTGGTGGTTCCCCTCTTCAAAAAGGGGGACCAGAGGGTGTGTGCCAATTACAGGGGTAACACACTTCTCAGCCTCCCTGGTAAAGTCTACTCCAAGGTGCTGGAAAGGAGGGTTCGGCCGATAGTCGAACCTCTGATTGAAGAGGAACAATGCGGATTCCGTCCTGGTCGTGGAACAACGGACAGATCTTTACTCTCGCAAGGATCCTGGAGGGAGCCTGGGAGTATGCCCAACCAGTCTACATGTGTTTGTGGATCTGGAGAAGGCGTATGACCGGGTCCCCCGGGAGAAAACTGTGGGAGGTGCTGCGGGAGTATGGAGTGAGGGGGTCCCTTCTCAGGGCCATCCAATCTCTGTATGACCAAAGCGAGAGCTGTGTCCGGGTTCTCGGCAGTAAGTCGGACTCGTTCCAGGTGAGGGTTGGCCTCCGCCAGGGCTGCGCTTTGTCACCAATCCTGTTTATTAATATTTATGGACAGGATATCGAGGCGTAGTCGGGGCGGGAAGGGGTTGCAGTTCGGTGGGCTTGGGATCTCATCGCTGCTTTTTGCAGATGATGTGGTCCTGATGGCATCATCGGTCTGTGACCTTCAGCACTCTCTGGATCGGTTCGCAGCCGAGTGTGAAGCGGCTGGGATGAGGATCAGCACCTCTAAATCTGAGGCCATGGTTCTCAGCAGGAAACCGATGGAGTGCTTTCTTTGGGTAGGGAGTGAGTCCTTACCCCAAGTGAAGGAGTTTAAGTACCTTGGGGTCTTGTTCGCGAGTGAGGGGACTATGGAGCGTGAGATTGGTCGGAGAATCGAAGCAGCTGGTGCGGTATTACATTCTGTTTATCGCACCGTTGTGACGAAAAGAGAGCTGAGCCAGAAGGCAAAGCTCTCGATCTACCGGGCAATTTTCGTTCCTACCCTCACCTATGGTCATGAAGGCTGGGTCATGACCGAAAGAACGAGATCCAGCATGCAAGCGGCCGAAATGGGTTTCCTCAGGAGGGTGGCTGGCGTCTCCCTTAGAGATAGGGTGAGAAGCACAGTCATCCGAGAGTAGCTCGGAGTAGAGCCGCTGCTCCTTCGCGTTGAAAGGAGCCAGTTGAGGTGGGTCGGGCATCTGGTAAGGATGCCTCCTGGGCGCCTCCCTAGGGAGGTGTTCCAGGCACGTCCACCTGGGAGGAGGCCCCGGGGAAGACCTAGGACTAGGTGGAGAGATTATATCTCCAACCTGGCCTGGGAACGCCTCGGGATCCCCCAGTCGGAGCTGGTTGATGTGGCTCGAGAAAGGGAAGTTTGGGGCCCCCTACTGGAGCTGCTGCCCCCGCAACCCGACACCGGATAAGCGGATGAAGATGGATGGATGGAATATTAAAACCGTACATCAGAATGCTCTGAAACTACATGAGAGACACACTGGATAGGTGATGTCTCCCCCACACTTGGAATGGAGCTGGAATAAAGTCAGGATTCCTTTTTAGAGTAGCCTGAACAAGAGAAGAATATGCCTTTAACAACCTGAAAAAGTGTCAATAAAGCTTTTAACAGCCTGAAAAAGTGTCAATATAGCCTTGGTTTTAAGGCCTTAATATTAAAACAGTACATCAGAATGCTCTGAAATTACCTGAGAGACACACTGGATAGGTGATGTCTCCCCCACACTTGGAATGGAGCTGGAATAATGTCAGGATTCCTTTTTAGAGTAGCCTGAAAAAGAGAAGAATATGCCTTTAACAGCCTGAAAAAGTGTCAATATAGCCGTGGTTTTAAGGCCTTAATATTAAAACCGTACATCAGAATGCTCTGAAACTACATGAGAGACACACTGGATGGGTGATGTCTCCCCCACACTTGGAATGGAGCTGGAATAACGTCAGGATTCCTTTTTAAAGTAGCCTAAAAAAGAGAAGAATATGCCTTTAACAACCTGAAAAAGTGTCAATATGCCTTTAGCAACCTGAAAAAGTGTCAATAAAGCCTTTAACAGCCTGAAAAAGTGTCAATATAGCCTTGGTTTTAAGGCCTTAATATTAAAACCGTACATCAGAATGCTCTGAAATTACCTGAGAGACACACTGGATATGTGATGTCTCCCCCACGTTTGCAATGGAGCTGGAATAACGTCAGGATTCCTTTTTAGAGTAGCCTGAAAAAGAGAAGAATATGCCTTTATCAGCCTGAAAAAGTGTCAATATTGCCTTGGTTTTAAGGCCTTAAAATTAAAACCGTACATCAGAATGCTCTGAAACTACCTGAGAGACACACTGGATATGTGATGTCTCCCCCACACTTGCAATGGAGCTGGAATAACGTCAGGATTCCTTTTTATAGTAGCCTGAAAAAGAGAAGAATATGCCTTTAACAGCCTGAAAAAGTGTCAATATAGCCTTGGTTTTAAGGCCTTAATATTAAAACCGTACATCAGAATGCTCTGAAATTACCTGAGAGACACACTGGATAGGTGATGTCTCCCCCACACTTGGAATGGAGCTGGAATAACGTCAGGATTCCTTTTTAGAGTAGCCTGAACAAGAGAAGAATATGCCTTTAACAACCTGAAAAAGTGTCAATAAAGCTTTTAACAGCCTGAAACAGTGTCAATATAGCCTTGGTTTTAAGGCCTTAATATTAAAACCGTACATCAGAATGCTCTGAAATTACCTGAGAGACACACTGGATAGGTGATGTCTCCCCCACACTTGGAATGGAGCTGGAATAACGTCAGGATTCCTTTTTAGAGTAGCCTGAACAAGAGAAGAATATGCCTTTAACAGCCTGAAAAAGTGTCAATATAGCCTTGGTTTTAAGGCCTTAATATTAAAACCGTACATCAGAATGCTCTGAAATTACCTGAGAGACACACTGGATATGTGATGTCTCCCCCACACTTGCAATGGAGCTGGAATAACGTCAGGATTCCTTTTTAGAGTAGCCTGAAAAGAGAAGAATATGCCTTTAACAGCCTGAAAAAGTGTCAATATAGCCTTGGTTTTAAGGCCTTAATATTAAAACCGTACATCAGAATGCTCTGAACTACATGAGAGACACACTGGATAGGTGATGTCTCCCCCACACTTGGAATGGAGCTGGAATAACGTCAGGATTCCTTTTTAGAGTAGCCTGAACAAAGAAAGAATATGCCTTTAACAGCCTGAAAAAGTGTCAATATAGCCTTGGTTTAAGGCCTTAATATTAAAACCGTACATCAGAATGCTCTGAAATTACCTGAGAGACACACTGGATAGGTGATGTCTCCCCCACACTTGGAATGGAGCTGGAATAACGTCAGGATTCCTTTTTAGAGTAGCCTGAACAAGAGAAAATATGCCTTTAACACCTGAAAAAGTGTCAAAGCTTTTAACAGCCTGAAAAAGTGTCAATATAGCCTTGGTTTAAGGCCTTAATATTAAAACCGTACATCAGAATGCTCTGAAATTACCTGAGAGACACACTGGATATGTGATGTCTCCCCCACACTTGCAATGGAGCTGGAATAACGTCAGGATTCCTTTTTAGAGTAGCCTGAAAAAGAGAAGCCTTTAATGAAAAAGTGTCAAAGCTTTAACAGCCTGAAAAAGTGTCAATATAGCCTTGGTTTTAAGGCCTTAATATTAAAACCGTACATCAGAATGCTCTGAAATTACCTGAGAGACACACTGGATATGTGATGTCTCCCCCACACTTGGAATGGAGCTGGAATAACGTCAGGATTCCTTTTTAGAGTAGCCTGAAAAGAGAAGAATATGCCTTTAACAACCTGAAAAAGTGTCAATAGCTTTTAACAGCCTGAAAAGTGTCAATATAGCCTTGGTTTTAAGGCCTTAATATTAAAACCGTACATCAGAATGCTCTGAAATTACCTGAGAGACACACTGGATATGTGATGTCTCCCCCACACTTGCAATGGAGCTGGAATAACGTCAGGATTCCTTTTTAGAGTAGCCTAAAAAGAGAAGAATATGCCTTTAACAGCCTGAAAAAGTGTCAATATAGCCTTGGTTTTAAGGCCTTAATATTAAACCGTACATCAGAATGCTCTGAAATACATGAGAGACACACTGGATAGGTGATGTCTCCCCCACACTTGGAATGGAGCTGGAATAACGTCAGGATTCCTTTTTAGAGTAGCCTGAACAAGAGAAGAATATGCCTTTAACAACCTGAAAAAGTGTCAAAGCTTTTAACAGCCTGAAAAAGTGTCAATATAGCCTTGGTTTTAAGGCCTTAATATTAAAACCGTACATCAGAATGCTCTGAAATTACCTGAGAGACACACTGGATAGGTGATGTCTCCCCCACACTTGCAATGGAGCTGGAATAACGTCAGGATTCCTTTTTAGAGTAGCCTAAAAAAGAGAAGAATATGCCTTTAACAGCCTGAAAAAGTGTCAATATAGCCTTGGTTTTAAGGCCTTAATATTAAAACCGTACATCAGAATGCTCTGAAACTACCTGAGAGACACACTGGATAGGTGATGTCTCCCCCACACTTGGAATGGAGCTGGAATAACGTCAGGATTCCTTTTTAGAGTAGCCTGAACAAGAGAAGAATATGCCTTTAACAGCCTGAAAAAGTGTCAATATAGCCTTGGTTTTAAGGCCTTAATATTAAAACCGTACATCAGAATGCTCTGAAATTACGTGAGAGACACACTGGATAGGTGATGTCTCCCCCACACTTGGAATGGAGCTGGAATAACGTCAGGATTCCTTTTTAGAGTAGCCTGAACAAGAGAAGAATATGCCTTTAACAACCTGAAAAGTGTCAAGCTTTTAACAGCCTGAAAAAGTGTCAATATAGCCTTGGTTTTAGGGCCTTAATATTAAAACCGTACATCAGAATGCTCTGAAATTACCTGAGAGACACACTGGATATGTGATGTCTCCCCCACACTTGCAATGGAGCTGGAATAACGTCAGGATTCCTTTTTAGAGTAGCCTGAACAAGAGAAAAATATGCCTTTAACAACCTGAAAAAGTGTCAATAAAGCTTTTAACAGCCTGAAAAAGTGTCAATATAGCCTTGGTTTTAAGGCCTTAATATTAAACCGTACATCAGAATGCTCTGAAATTACCTGAGAGACACACTGGATAGGTGATGTCTCCCCCACACTTGGAATGGAGCTGGAATAACGTCAGGATTCCTTTTTAGAGTAGCCTGAAAAGAGAAAAATATGCCTTTAACAGCCTGAAAAAGTGTCAATATAGCCTTGGTTTTAAGGCCTTAATATTAAAACCGTACATCAGAATGCTCTGAAATACCTGAGAGACACACTGGATAGGTGATGTCTCCCCCACACTGGAATGGAGCTGGAATAACGTCAGGATTCCTTTTTAGAGTAGCCTGAACAAGAGAAGAATTTCCTTTAACAACCTGAAAAGTGTCAATAAGCTTTTAACAGCCTGAAAAAGTGTCAATATAGCCTTGGTTTTAGGGCCTTAATATTAAAACCGTACATCAGAATGCTCTGAAATTACCTGAGAGACACACTGGATATGTGATGTCTCCCCCACACTTGCAATGGAGCTGGAATAACGTCAGGATTCCTTTTTAGAGTAGCCTGAATAAGAGAAGAATATGCCTTTAACAGCCTGAAAAAGTGTCAATATAGCCTTGGTTTTAAGGCCTTAATATTAAAACCGTACATCAGAATGCTCTGAAACTACATGAGAGACACACTGGATAGGTGATGTCTCCCCCACACTTGGAATGGAGCTGGAATAACGTCAGGATTCCTTTTTAGAGTAGCCTGAACAAGAGAAGAATATGCCTTTAACAGCCTGAAAAAGTGTCAAAGCTTTTAACAGCCTGAAAAATTGTCAATATAGCCTTGGTTTTAGGGCCTTAATATTAAAACCGTACATCAGAATGCTCTGAAATTACCTGAGAGACACACTGGATAGGGGATGTCTCCCCCACACTTGCAATGGAGCTGGAATAACGTCAGGATTCCTTTTTAGAGTAGCCTAAAAAAGAGAAGAATATGCCTTTAACAGCCTGAAAAAGTGTCAATATAGCCTTGGTTTTAAGGCCTTAATATTAAAACCGTACATCAGAATGCTCTGAAACTACCTGAGAGACACACTGGATAGGTGATGTCTCCCCCACACTTGGAATGGAGCTGGAATAACGTCAGGATTCCTTTTTAGAGTAGCCTGAACAAGAGAAGAATATGCCTTTAACAACCTGAAAAGTGTCAATAAAGCTTTTAACAGCCTGAAAAGTGTCAATATAGCCTTGGTTTTAAGGCCTTAATATTAAAACCGTACATCAGAATGCTCTGAAATTACCTGAGAGACACACTGGATATGTGATGTCTCCCCCACACTTGGAATGGAGCTGGAATAACGTCAGGATTCCTTTTTAGAGTAGCCTGAACAAGAGAAAAATATGCCTTTAACAACCTGAAAAAGTGTCAAAGCTTTTAACAGCCTGAAAAAGTGTCAATATAGCCTTGGTTTTAGGCCTTAATATTAAAACCGTACATCAGAATGCTCTGAAATTACCTGAGAGACACACTGGATATGTGATGTCTCCCCCACACTTGCAATGGAGCTGGAATAACGTCAGGATTCCTTTTTAGAGTAGCCTGAATAAGAGAAGAATATGCCTTTACAGCCTGAAAAAGTGTCAATATAGCCTTGGTTTTAAGGCCTTAATATTAAACCGTACATCAGAATGCTCTGAAACTACATGAGAGACACACTGGATAGGTGATGTCTCCCCCACACTTGGAATGGAGCTGGAATAACGTCAGGATTCCTTTTTAGAGTAGCCTGAACAAGAGAAGAATATGCCTTTAACAGCCTGAAAAGTGTCAAAGCTTTTAACAGCCTGAAAAATGTCAATATAGCCTTGGTTTTAGGGCCTTAATATTAAACCGTACATCAGAATGCTCTGAAATTACCTGAGAGACACACTGGATAGGTGATGTCTCCCCCACACTTGCAATGGAGCTGGAATAACGTCAGGATTCCTTTTTAGAGTAGCCTAAAAAAGAAGAATATGCCTTTAACAGCCTGAAAAAGTGTCAATATAGCCTTGGTTTTAAGGCCTTAATATTAAAACCGTACATCAGAATGCTCTGAAATACATGAGAGACACACTGGATAGGTGATGTCTCCCCCACACTTGGAATGGAGCTGGAATAACGTCAGGATTCCTTTTTAGAGTAGCCTGAACAAGAGAAAAATATGCCTTTAACAACCTGAAAAAGTGTCAATAAAGCTTTTAACAGCCTGAAAAAGTGTCAATATAGCCTTGGTTTTAAGGCCTTAATATTAAAACCGTACATCAGAATGCTCTGAAATTACGTGAGAGACACACTGGATAGGTGATGTCTCCCCCACAACTGGAATGGAGCTGGAATAACGTCAGGATTCCTTTTTAGAGTAGCCTGAACAAGAAAGAATATGCCTTTAACAACCTGAAAAAGTGTCAAAGCTTTTAACAGCCTGAAAAAGTGTCAATATAGCCTTGGTTTTAAGGCCTTAATATTAAAACCGTACATCAGAATGCTCTGAAATTACCTGAGAGACACACTGGATATGTGATGTCTCCCCCACACTTGCAATGGAGCTGGAATAACGTCAGGATTCCTTTTTAGAGTAGCCTGAACAGAGAAGATATGCCTTTACAACCTGAAAAAGTGTCAATAAAGCTTTAACAGCCTGAAAAAGTGTCAATATAGCCTTGGTTTTAAGGCCTTAATATTAAACCGTACATCAGAATGCTCTGAAATTACCTGAGAGACACACTGGATATGTGATGTCTCCCCCACACTTGGAATGGAGCTGGAATAACGTCAGGATTCCTTTTTAGTAGCCTGAACAAGAGAAAAATATGCCTTTAACAACCTGAAAAGTGTCAAAGCTTTTAACAGCCTGAAAAAGTGTCAATATAGCCTTGGTTTTAGGGCCTTAATATTAAAACCGTACATCAGAATGCTCTGAAATTACCTGAGAGACACACTGGATATGTGATGTCTCCCCCACACTTGCAATGGAGCTGGAATAACGTCAGGATTCCTTTTTAGAGTAGCCTGAAAAGAGAAGAATATGCCTTTAACAGCCTGAAAAAGTGTCAATATAGCCTTGGTTTTAAGGCCTTAATATTAAAACCGTACATCAGAATGCTCTGAAATTACATGAGAGACACACTGGATAGGTGATGTCTCCCCCACACTTGGAATGGAGCTGGAATAACGTCAGGATTCCTTTTTAGAGTAGCCTGAACAAGAGAAGAATATGCCTTTAACAGCCTGAAAAGTGTCAAAGCTTTTAACAGCCTGAAAAAGTCAATATAGCCTTGGTTTTAGGGCCTTAATATTAAAACGTACATCAGAATGCTCTGAAATTACCTGAGAGACACACTGGATAGGTGATGTCTCCCCCACACTTGCAATGGAGCTGGAATAACGTCAGGATTCCTTTTTAGAGTAGCCTAAAAAGAAAGAATATGCCTTTAACAGCCTGAAAAAGTGTCAATATAGCCTTGGTTTTAAGGCCTTAATATTAAAACCGTACATCAGAATGCTCTGAAACTACATGAGAGACACACTGGATAGGTGATGTCTCCCCCACACTTGAATGGAGCTGGAATAACGTCAGGATTCCTTTTTAGAGTAGCCTGAACAAGAGAAAAATATGCCTTTAACAACCTGAAAAGTGTCAATAAAGCTTTTAACAGCCTGAAAAAGTGTCAATATAGCCTTGGTTTTAAGGCCTTAATATTAAAACCGTACATCAGAATGCTCTGAAATACCTGAGAGACACACTGGATAGGTGATGTCTCCCCCACACTTGGAATGGAGCTGGAATAACGTCAGGATTCCTTTTTAGAGTAGCCTGAACAAGAGAAGAATATGCTTTAACACCTGAAAAAGTGTCAAAGCTTTTAACAGCCTGAAAATTGTCAATATAGCCTTGGTTTTAGGGCCTTAATATTAAAACCGTACATCAGAATGCTCTGAAATTACCTGAGAGACACACTGGATAGGTGATCTCCCCCACACTTGCAATGGAGCTGGAATAACGTCAGGATTCCTTTTTAGAGTAGCCTAAAAAGAGAAGATATGCCTTTAACAGCCTGAAAAAGTGTCAATATAGCCTTGGTTTTAAGGCCTTAATATTAAAACCGTACATCAGAATGCTCTGAAACTACATGAGAGACACACTGGATAGGTGATGTCTCCCCCACACTTGAATGGAGCTGGAATAACGTCAGGATTCCTTTTAGAGTAGCCTGAACAAGAGAAGAATATGCCTTTAACAACCTGAAAAAGTGTCAATAAAGCTTTTAACAGCCTGAAAAGTGTCAATATAGCCTTGGTTTTAAGGCCTTAATATTAAAACCGTACATCAAATGCTCTGAAATTACCTGAGAGACACACTGGATATGTGATGTCTCCCCCACACTTGGAATGGAGCTGGAATAACGTCAGGATTCCTTTTTAGAGTAGCCTGAACCAGAGAGAATATGCCTTTAACAACCTGAAAAAGTGTCAAAGCTTTTAACAGCCTGAAAAAGTGTCAATATAGCCTTGGTTTTAGGGCCTTAATATTAAAACCGTACATCAGAATGCTCTGAAATTACCTGAGAGACACACTGGATATGTGATGTCTCCCCCACACTTGCAATGGAGCTGGAATAACGTCAGGATTCCTTTTTAGAGTAGCCTGAACAAGAGAGAATATGCCTTTAACAACCTGAAAAAGTGTCAATAAGCTTTTAACAGCCTGAAAAAGTGTCATATAGCCTTGGTTTAAGGCCTTAATATTAAAACCGTACATCAGAATGCTCTGAAATTACCTGAGAGACACACTGGATATGTGATGTCTCCCCCACACTTGCAATGGAGCTGGAATAACGTCAGGATTCCTTTTTAGAGTAGCCTAAAAAGAAAGATATGCCTTTAACAGCCTGAAAAAGTGTCAATATAGCCTTGGTTTTAAGGCCTTAATATTAAACCGTACATCAGAATGCTCTGAAACTACATGAGAGACACACTGGATAGGTGATGTCTCCCCCACACTTGGAATGGAGCTGGAATAACGTCAGGATTCCTTTTTAGAGTAGCCTGAACAAGAGAAAATATGCCTTTAACAACCTGAAAAAGTGTCAAAGCTTTTAACAGCCTGAAAAGTGTCAATATAGCCTTGGTTTTAGGGCCTTAATATTAAAACCGTACATCAGAATGCTCTGAATTACCTGAGAGACACACTGGATAGGTGATGTCTCCCCCACACTTGCAATGGAGCTGGAATAACGTCAGGATTCCTTTTTAGAGTAGCCTAAAAAAGAGAAGAATATGCCTTTAACAGCCTGAAAAAGTGTCAATATAGCCTTGGTTTTAAGGCCTTAATATTAAACCGTACATCAGAATGCTCTGAAACTACATGAGAGACACACTGGATAGGTGATGTCTCCCCACACACTTGGAATGGAGCTGGAATAACGTCAGGATTCCTTTTTAGAGTAGCCTGAACAAGAGAATATGCCTTTAACAACCTGAAAAAGTGTCAATAAAGCTTTTAACAGCCTGAAAAAGTGTCAATATAGCCTTGGTTTTAAGGCCTTAATATTAAAACCGTACATCAGAATGCTCTGAAATTACCTGAGAGACACACTGGATATGTGATGTCTCCCCCACACTTGGAATGGAGCTGGAATAACGTCAGGATTCCTTTTTAGAGTAGCCTGAACAAGAGAAGAATATGCCTTTAACCTGAAAAAGTGTCAAAGCTTTTAACAGCCTGAAAAAGTGTCAATATAGCCTTGGTTTTAGGGCCTTAATATTAAAACCGTACATCAGAATGCTCTGAAATTACCTGAGAGACACACTGGATAGTGATGTCTCCCCCACACTTGCAATGGAGCTGGAATAACGTCAGGATTCCTTTTTAGAGTAGCCTGAACAAGAGAAAAATATGCCTTTAACAACCTGAAAAAGTGTCAATAAAACTTTTAACAGCCTGAAAAAGTGTCAATATAGCCTTGGTTTTAAGGCCTTAATATTAAAACCGTACATCAGAATGCTCTGAAATTACGTGAGAGACACACTGGATAGGTGATGTCTCCCCCACAACTGGAATGGAGCTGGAATAACGTCAGGATTCCTTTTTAGAGTAGCCTGAACAAGAGAAAAATATTTCTTTAACAACCTGAAAAAGTGTCAATAAAGCTTTTAACAGCCTGAAAAAGTGTCAATATAGCATTGGTTTTAAGGCCTTAATATTAAAACCGTACATCAGAATGCTCTGAAACTACATGAGAGACACACTGGATAGGTGATGTCTCCCCCACACTTGGAATGGAGCTGGAATAATGTCAGGATTCCTTTTTAGAGTAGCCTGAACAAGAGAAGAATTTTCCTTTAACAACCTGAAAAAGTGTCAATAAAGCTATTAACAGCCTGAAAAAGTGTCAATATAGCCTTGGTTTTAGGCCTTAATATTAAAACCGTACATCAGAATGCTCTGAAATTACCTGAGAGACACACTGGATATGTGATGTCTCCCCCACACTTGCAATGGAGCTGGAATAACGTCAGGATTCCTTTTTAGAGTAGCCTGAAAAGAGAAGAATATGCCTTTAACAGCCTGAAAAAGTGTCAATATAGCCTTGGTTTTAAGGCCTTAATATTAAACCGTACATCAGAATGCTCTGAAACTACATGAGAGACACACTGGATAGTGATGTCTCCCCCACACTTGGAATGGAGCTGGAATAACGTCAGGATTCCTTTTTAGAGTAGCCTGAACAAGAGAAGAATATGCCTTTAACAACCTGAAAAGTGTCAATAAAGCTTTTAACAGCCTGAAAAAGTGTCAATATAGCCTTGGTTTTAAGGCCTTAATATTAAAACCGTACATCAGAATGCTCTGAAATTACCTGAGAGACACACTGGATATGTGATGTCTCCCCCACACTTGGAATGGAGCTGGAATAACGTCAGGATTCCTTTTTAGAGTAGCCTGAACAAGAGAAGAATATGCCTTTAACAACCTGAAAAAGTGTCAAAGCTTTTAACAGCCTGAAAAAGTGTCAATATAGCCTTGGTTTTAGGCCTTAATATTAAAACCGTACATCAGAATGCTCTGAAATTACCTGAGAGACACACTGGATATGTGATGTCTCCCCCACACTTGCAATGGAGCTGGAATAACGTCAGGATTCCTTTTTAGAGTAGCCTGAATAAGAGAAGAATATGCTTTAACAGCCTGAAAAAGTGTCAATATAGCCTTGGTTTTAAGGCCTTAATATTAAACCGTACATCAGAATGCTCTGAAACTACATGAGAGACACACTGGATAGGTGATGTCTCCCCCACACTTGGAATGGAGCTGGAATAACGTCAGGATTCCTTTTTAGAGTAGCCTGAACAAGAGAAGAATATGCCTTTAACAACCTGAAAAGTGTCAAGCTTTTAACAGCCTGAAAAAGTGTCAATATAGCCTTGGTTTTAGGGCCTTAATATTAAAACCGTACATCAGAATGCTCTGAAATTACCTGAGAGACACACTGGATAGTGATGTCTCCCCCACACTTGCAATGGAGCTGGAATAACGTCAGGATTCCTTTTTAGAGTAGCCTAAAAAGAGAAGAATATGCCTTTAACAGCCTGAAAAAGTGTCAATATAGCCTTGGTTTTAAGGCCTTAATATTAAAACCGTACATCAGAATGCTCTGAAACTACATGAGAGACACACTGGATAGGTGATGTCTCCCCCACACTTGGAATGGAGCTGGAATAACGTCAGGATTCCTTTTTAGAGTAGCCTGAACAAGAGAAAATATGCCTTTAACAACCTGAAAAAGTGTCAATAAGCTTTTAACAGCCTGAAAAAGTGTCAATATAGCCTTGGTTTTAAGGCCTTAATATTAAACCGTACATCAGAATGCTCTGAAATTACCTGAGAGACACACTGGATAGGTGATGTCTCCCCCACACTTGAATGGAGCTGGAATAACGTCAGGATTCCTTTTTAGAGTAGCCTGAACAAGAAAGAATATGCCTTTAACAACCTGAAAAGTGTCAAAGCTTTTAACAGCCTGAAAAAGTGTCAATATAGCCTTGGTTTTAAGGCCTTAATATTAAACCGTACATCAGAATGCTCTGAAATTACCTGAGAGACACACTGGATAGGTGATGTCTCCCCACACTTGCAATGGAGCTGGAATAACGTCAGGATTCCTTTTTAGAGTAGCCTGAACAAGAGAAAATATGCCTTTAACACCTGAAAAGTGTCAATAAAGCTTTTAACAGCCTGAAAAAGTGTCAATATAGCCTTGGTTTAAGGCCTTAATATTAAAACCGTACATCAGAATGCTCTGAAATTACCTGAGAGACACACTGGATATGTGATGTCTCCCCCACACTTGGAATGGAGCTGGAATAACGTCAGGATTCCTTTTTAGAGTAGCCTGAACAAGAGAAAATATGCCTTTAACAACCTGAAAAGTGTCAAAGCTTTTAACAGCCTGAAAAAGTGTCAATATAGCCTTGGTTTTAAGGCCTTAATATTAAAACCGTACATCAGAATGCTCTGAAATTACCTGAGAGACACACTGGATATGTGATGTCTCCCCCACACTTGCAATGGAGCTGGAATAACGTCAGGATTCCTTTTTAGAGTAGCCTGAAAAGAGAAGAATATGCCTTTAACAGCCTGAAAAAGTGTCAATATAGCCTTGGTTTTAAGGCCTTAATATTAAAACCGTACATCAGAATGCTCTGAAATACATGAGAGACACACTGGATAGGTGATGTCTCCCCCACACTTGGAATGGAGCTGGAATAACGTCAGGATTCCTTTTTAGAGTAGCCTGAACAGAGAAGAATATGCCTTTAACAACCTGAAAAAGTGTCAAAGCTTTTAACAGCCTGAAAAATGTCAATATAGCCTTGTTTTAGGGCCTTAATATTAAAACCGTACATCAGAATGCTCTGAAATTACCTGAGAGACACACTGGATAGGTGATGTCTCCCCCACACTTGCAATGGAGCTGGAATAACGTCAGGATTCCTTTTTAGAGTAGCCTAAAAAAGAGAAGAATATGCCTTTAACAGCCTGAAAAGTGTCAATATAGCCTTGGTTTTAAGGCCTTAATATTAAAACCGTACATCAGAATGCTCTGAAACTACCTGAGAGACACACTGGATAGGTGATGTCTCCCCCACACTTGGAATGGAGCTGGAATAACGTCAGGATTCCTTTTTAGAGTAGCCTGAACAAGAGAAAATATGCCTTTAACAACCTGAAAAAGTGTCATAAAGCTTTTAACAGCCTGAAAAAGTGTCAATATAGCCTTGGTTTTAAGGCCTTAATATTAAAACCGTACATCAGAATGCTCTGAAATTACCTGAGAGACACACTGGATAGGTGATGTCTCCCCCACACTTGGAATGGAGCTGGAATAACGTCAGGATTCCTTTTTAGAGTAGCCTGAACAAGAGAAGAATATGCCTTTAACAGCCTGAAAAAGTGTCAAGCTTTTAACAGCCTGAAAATTGTCAATATAGCCTTGGTTTTAGGCCTTAATATTAAAACCGTACATCAGAATGCTCTGAAATTACCTGAGAGACACACTGGATAGGTGATGTCTCCCCCACACTTGGAATGGAGCTGGAATAACGTCAGGATTCCTTTTTAGAGTAGCCTAAAAAGAGAAGAATATGCCTTTAACAGCCTGAAAAAGTGTCAATATAGCCTTGGTTTTAAGGCCTTAATATTAAAACCGTACATCAGAATGCTCTGAAACTACATGAGAGACACACTGGATAGGTGATGTCTCCCCCACACTTGGAATGGAGCTGGAATAACGTCAGGATTCCTTTTTAGAGTAGCCTGAACAAGAAAGAATATGCCTTTAACAACCTGAAAAAGTGTCAATAAAGCTTTTAACAGCCTGAAAAAGTGTCAATATAGCCTTGGTTTTAAGGCCTTAATATTAAAACCGTACATCAGAATGCTCTGAAATTACCTGAGAGACACACTGGATATGTGATGTCTCCCCCACACTTGGAATGGAGCTGGAATAACGTCAGGATTCCTTTTTAGAGTAGCCTGAACAAGAGAATATGCCTTTAACAACCTGAAAAGTGTCAAGCTTTTAACAGCCTGAAAAAGTGTCAATATAGCCTTGGTTTTAGGGCCTTAATATTAAAACCGTACATCAGAATGCTCTGAAATTACCTGAGAGACACACTGGATATGTGATGTCTCCCCCACACTTGCAATGGAGCTGGAATAACGTCAGGATTCCTTTTTAGAGTAGCCTGAAAAAGAAAATATGCCTTTAACAGCCTGAAAAGTGTCAATATAGCCTTGGTTTTAAGGCCTTAATATTAAAACCGTACATCAGAATGCTCTGAAATTACCTGAGAGACACACTGGATAGTGATGTCTCCCCCACACTGGAATGGAGCTGGAATAACGTCAGGATTCCTTTTTAGAGTAGCCTGAACAAGAGAAGAATATGCCTTTAACAACCTGAAAAAGTGTCAATAAGCTTTTACAGCCTGAAAAGTGTCAATATAGCCTTGGTTTTAAGGCCTTAATATTAAAACCGTACATCAGAATGCTCTGAAATTACCTGAGAGACACACTGGATAGGTGATGTCTCCCCCACACTTGGAATGGAGCTGGAATAACGTCAGGATTCCTTTTTAGAGTAGCCTGAACAAGAGAAGAATATGCCTTTAACACCTGAAAAGTGTCAATAAAGCTTTTAACAGCCTGAAAAAGTGTCAATATAGCCTTGGTTTTAGGGCCTTAATATTAAAACCGTACATCAGAATGCTCTGAAATTACCTGAGAGACACACTGGATATGTGATGTCTCCCCCACACTTGCAATGGAGCTGGAATAACGTCAGGATTCCTTTTTAGAGTAGCCTGAAAAAGAGAAGAATATGCCTTTAACAGCCTGAAAAAGTGTCAATATAGCCTTGGTTTTAAGGCCTTAATATTAAAACCGTACATCAGAATGCTCTGAAACTACATGAGAGACACACTGGATAGGTGATGTCTCCCCCACACTTGGAATGGAGCTGGAATAACGTCAGGATTCCTTTTTAGAGTAGCCTGAACAAGAGAAGAATATGCCTTTAACACCTGAAAAGTGTCAAAGCTTTTAACAGCCTGAAAAAGTGTCAATATAGCCTTGGTTTTAAGGCCTTAATATTAAAACCGTACATCAGAATGCTCTGAAATTACCTGAGAGACACACTGGATAGGATGTCTCCCCCACACTTGCAATGGAGCTGGAATAACGTCAGGATTCCTTTTTAGAGTAGCCTAAAAAGAGAAGAATATGCCTTTAACAGCCTGAAAAGTGTCAATATAGCCTTGGTTTTAAGGCCTTAATATTAAAACCGTACATCAGAATGCTCTGAAACTACCTGAGAGACACACTGGATAGGTGATGTCTCCCCCACACTTGGAATGGAGCTGGAATAACGTCAGGATTCCTTTTTAGAGTAGCCTGAACAAGAGAAGAATTGCCTTTAACAACCTGAAAAAGTGTCAATAAAGCTTTTAACAGCCTGAAAAAGTGTCAATATAGCCTTGGTTTTAAGGCCTTAATATTAAAACCGTACATCAAATGCTCTGAAATTACCTGAGAGACACACTGGATATGTGATGTCTCCCCCACACTTGAATGGAGCTGGAATAACGTCAGGATTCCTTTTTAGAGTAGCCTGAACAAGAGAAAATATGCCTTTAACAACCTGAAAAGTGTCAAAGCTTTTAACAGCCTGAAAAAGTGTCAATATAGCCTTGGTTTTAGGGCCTTAATATAAAACCGTACATCAGAATGCTCTGAAATTACCTGAGAGACACACTGGATATGTGATGTCTCCCCCACACTTGCAATGGAGCTGGAATAACGTCAGGATTCCTTTTTAGAGTAGCCTGAAAAAGAAAGAATATGCCTTTAACAGCCTGAAAAAGTGTCAATATAGCCTTGGTTTTAAGGCCTTAATATTAAAACCGTACATCAGAATGCTCTGAAACTACATGAGAGACACACTGGATAGGTGATGTCTCCCCCACACTTGGAATGGAGCTGGAATAACGTCAGGATTCCTTTTTAGAGTAGCCTGAACAGAGAAGAATATGCCTTTAACAACCTGAAAAAGTGTCAAAGCTTTTAACAGCCTGAAAAATGTCAATATAGCCTTGGTTTTAGGGCCTTAATATTAAAACCGTACATCAGAATGCTCTGAAATTACCTGAGAGACACACTGGATAGGTGATGTCTCCCCCACACTTGCAATGGAGCTGGATAACGTCAGGATTCCTTTTTAGAGTAGCCTAAAAAAGAGAAGAATATGCCTTTAACAGCCTGAAAAGTGTCAATATAGCCTTGGTTTTAAGGCCTTAATATTAAAACCGTACATCAGAATGCTCTGAAACTACATGAGAGACACACTGGATAGGTGATGTCTCCCCCACACTTGGAATGGAGCTGGAATAACGTCAGGATTCCTTTTTAGAGTAGCCTGAACAAGAGAAGAATATGCCTTTAACAACCTGAAAAAGTGTCAAAGCTTTTAACAGCCTGAAAAGTGTCAATATAGCCTTGGTTTTAGGCCTTAATATTAAAACCGTACATCAGAATGCTCTGAAATTACCTGAGAGACACACTGGATAGTGATGTCTCCCCCACACTTGCAATGGAGCTGGAATAACGTCAGGATTCCTTTTTAGAGTAGCCTAAAAAGAGAAGAATATGCCTTTAACAGCCTGAAAAAGTGTCAATATAGCCTTGTTTTTAAGGCCTTAATATTAAAACCGTACATCAGAATGCTCTGAAACTACATGAGACACACTGGATAGTGATGTCTCCCCCACACTTGGAATGGAGCTGGAATAACGTCAGGATTCCTTTTTAGAGTAGCCTGAACAAGAGAAGAATATGCCTTTAACAACCTGAAAAAGTGTCAATAAGCTTTTAACAGCCTGAAAAGTGTCAATATAGCCTTGGTTTTAAGGCCTTAATATTAAAACCGTACATCAGAATGCTCTGAAATTACCTGAGAGACACACTGGATAGGTGATGTCTCCCCCACACTTGGAATGGAGCTGGAATAACGTCAGGATTCCTTTTTAGAGTAGCCTGAACCAGAGAAGAATATGCCTTTAACAACCTGAAAAAGTGTCAAAGCTTTTAACAGCCTGAAAAAGTGTCAATATAGCCTTGGTTTTAGGGCCTTAATATTAAACCGTACATCAGAATGCTCTGAAATTACCTGAGAGACACACTGGATATGTGATGTCTCCCCCACACTTGCAATGGAGCTGGAATAACGTCAGGATTCCTTTTTAGAGTAGCCTGAACAAGAGAAAAATATGCCTTTAACACCTGAAAAAGTGTCAATAAACTTTTAACAGCCTGAAAAAGTGTCAATATAGCCTTGGTTTTAAGGCCTTAATATTAAAACCGTACATCAGAATGCTCTGAAATTACCTGAGAGACACACTGGATAGGTGATGTCTCCCCCACACTTGGAATGGAGCTGGAATAACGTCAGGATTCCTTTTTAGAGTAGCCTGAACAAGAGAAGAATATGCCTTTAACAACCTGAAAAAGTGTCATAAAGCTTTTAACAGCCTGAAAAGTGTCAATATAGCCTTGGTTTTAAGGCCTTAATATTAAAACCGTACATCAGAATGCTCTGAAATACCTGAGAGACACACTGGATAGGTGATGTCTCCCCCACACTTGAATGGAGCTGGAATAACGTCAGGATTCCTTTTTAGAGTAGCCTGAACAAGAGAAGAATATGCCTTTAACACCTGAAAAAGTGTCATAAAGCTTTTAACAGCCTGAAAAAGTGTCAATATAGCCTTGGTTTTAGGGCCTTAATATTAACCGTACATCAGAATGCTCTGAAATACCTGAGAGACACACTGGATATGTGATGTCTCCCCCACACTTGCAATGGAGCTGGAATAACGTCAGGATTCCTTTTTAGAGTAGCCTGAAAAGAGAAGAATATGCCTTTAACAGCCTGAAAAAGTGTCAATATAGCCTTGGTTTTAAGGCCTTAATATTAAAACCGTACATCAGAATGCTCTGAAACTACATGAGAGACACACTGGATAGGTGATGTCTCCCCCACACTTGGAATGGAGCTGGAATAACGTCAGGATTCCTTTTTAGAGTAGCCTGAACAAGAGAAGAATATGCCTTTAACACCTGAAAAAGTGTCAAGCTTTTAACAGCCTGAAAAATTGTCAATATAGCCTTGGTTTTAGGCCTTAATATTAAACCGTACATCAGAATGCTCTGAAATTACCTGAGAGACACACTGGATAGGATGTCTCCCCCACACTTGCAATGGAGCTGGAATAACGTCAGGATTCCTTTTTAGAGTAGCCTAAAAAAGAGAAGAATATGCCTTTAACAGCCTGAAAAAGTGTCAATATAGCCTTGGTTTTAAGGCCTTAATATTAAAACCGTACATCAGAATGCTCTGAAACTACATGAGAGACACACTGGATAGTTGATGTCTCCCCCACACTTGGAATGGAGCTGGAATAACGTCAGGATTCCTTTTTAGAGTAGCCTGAACAAGAGAAGAATATGCCTTAACAACCTGAAAAGTGTCAAAAAGCTTTTAACAGCCTGAAAAAGTGTCAATATAGCCTTGTTTTAAGGCCTTAATATTAAACCGTACATCAGAATGCTCTGAAATTACCTGAGAGACACACTGGATTGTGATGTCTCCCCCACACTTGGAATGGAGCTGGAATAACGTCAGGATTCCTTTTTAGAGTAGCCTGACAAGAGAAAATATGCCTTTAACAACCTGAAAAAGTGTCAAAGCTTTTAACAGCCTGAAAAGTGTCAATATAGCCTTGGTTTTAGGGCCTTAATATAAAACCGTACATCAGAATGCTCTGAAATTACCTGAGAGACACACTGGATATGTGATGTCTCCCCCACACTTGCAATGGAGCTGGAATAACGTCAGGATTCCTTTTTAGAGTAGCCTGAAAAAGAGAAGAATATGCCTTTAACAGCCTGAAAAAGTGTCATATAGCCTTGGTTTTAAGGCCTTAATATTAAAACCGTACATCAGAATGCTCTGAAACTACATGAGAGACACACTGGATAGGTGATGTCTCCCCCACACTTGGAATGGAGCTGGAATAACGTCAGGATTCCTTTTTAGAGTAGCCTGAACAAGAGAAGAATATGCCTTTAACAGCCTGAAAAGTGTCAAATTTTAACAGCCTGAAAAAGTGTCAATATAGCCTTGGTTTTAAGGCCTTAATATTAAAACGTACATCAGAATGCTCTGAAATTACCTGAGAGACACACTGGATAGTGATGTCTCCCCCACACTTGCAATGGAGCTGGAATAACGTCAGGATTCCTTTTTAGAGTAGCCTAAAAAAGAGAAAATATGCCTTTAACAGCCTGAAAAGTGTCAATATAGCCTTGGTTTAAGGCCTTATATTAAAACCGTACATCGAATGCTCTGAAACTACATGAGAGACACACTGGATAGGTGATGTCTCCCCCACACTTGGAATGGAGCTGGAATAACGTCAGGATTCCTTTTTAGAGTAGCCTGAACAAGAGAAGAATATGCCTTTAACACCTGAAAAGTGTCAAAAGTTTAACAGCCTGAAAAGTGTCAATATAGCCTTGGTTTTAAGGCCTTAATAAAACCGTACATCAGAATGCTCTGAAATTACCTGAGAGACACACTGGATATGTGATGTCTCCCCCACACTTGCAATGGAGCTGGAATAACGTCAGGATTCCTTTTTAGAGTAGCCTAAAAAGAGAAAATATGCCTTTAAAACCTGAAAAGTGTCATATAGCTTTTAACAGCCTGAAAAAGTGTCAATAAGCCTTGGTTTTAAGGCCTTAATATTAAACCGTACATCAGAATGCTCTGAAATTACCTGAGAGACACACTGGATATTGGTCTCCCCCCACACTTGGAATGGAGCTGGAATAACGTCAGGATTCCTTTTTAGAGTAGCCTAAAAAGAGAAAATATGCCTTAACAGCCTGAAAAAGTGTCAATATAGCCTTGGTTTTAGGCCTTAATATAAAACCGTACATCAGAATGCTCTGAAACTACCTGAGAGACACACTGGATAGGTGATTTCCCCCACACTTGGAATGGAGCTGGAATAACGTCAGGATTCCTTTTAGAGTAGCCTAAAAAGAGAAGAATATGCCTTTAACAGCCTGAAAAAGTGTCAATATAGCCTTGGTTTAAGGCCTTAATATTAAAACCGTACATCAGAATGCTCTGAAATTACCTGAGAGACACACTGGATAGGTGATGTCTCCCCCACACTTGGAATGGAGCTGGAATAACGTCAGGATTCCTTTTTAGAGTAGCCTAACAAGAGAAGAATTGCCTTTAACAACCTGAAAAAGTGTCATAAAGCTTTTAACAGCCTGAAAGTGTCAATTAGCCTTGGTTTTAGGCCTTAATATTAAAACCGTACATCAAATGCTCTGAAATTACCTGAGAGACACACTGGATAGGTGATGTCTCCCCCACACTTGCATGAGCTGGAATAACGTCAGGATTCCTTTTTAGAGTAGCCTGAAAAGAGAAGAATATGCCTTTAACAGCCTGAAAAAGTGTCAATATAGCCTTGGTTTTAAGGCCTTAATATTAAACCGTACATCAAATGCTCTGAAACTACATGAGAGACACACTGGATAGTGATGTCTCCCCCACACTTGAAATGGAGCTGGAATAACGTCAGGATTCCTTTTAGAGTAGCCTGAACAAGAGAAAGAATGCCTTTAACAACCTGAAAAGTGTCAAAGCTTTTAACAGCCTGAAAGTTGTCATATAGCCTTGGTTTTAAGGCCTTAATATTAAAACCGTACATCAGAATGCTCTGAAATTACCTGAGAGACACACTGGATATGTGATGTCTCCCCCACACTTGCATGGAGCTGAATAACGTCAGGATTCCTTTTTAGAGTAGCCTAAAAAAGAGAAGAATATGCCTTTAACAGCCTGAAAGTGTCAATATAGCCTTGGTTTTAGGCCTTAATATTAAAACCGTACATCAGAATGCTCTGAAACTACCTGAGAGACACACTGGATAGGTGATGTCTCCCCCACACTTGGAATGGAGCTGGAATAACGTCAGGATTCCTTTTTAGAGTAGCCTGAACAGAGAAGAATATGCCTTTAACACCTGAAAAGTGTCAATAAAGCTTTTACAGCCTGAAAGTTTCAATATAGCCTTGGTTTTAAGGCCTTATATTAAACCGTACATCAGAATGCTCTGAAATTACCTGAGAGACACACTGGATATGTGATGTCTCCCCCACACTGGAATGGAGCTGGAATAACGTCAGGATTCCTTTTTAGAGTAGCCTGAACAAGAGAAAATATGCCTTTAAACAACCTGAAAAAGTGTCAAAGCTTTTAACAGCCTGAAAAGTGTCAATATAGCCTTGTTTTTAGGGCCTTAATATTAAAACCGTACATCAGAATGCTCTGAAATTACCTGAGAGACACACTGGATATTGATGTCTCCCCCACACTTGCAATGGAGCTGGAATAACGTCAGGATTCCTTTTTAGAGTAGCCTGAATAAGAGAAGA